>NW_027441529.1:0-180000 GCF_964195595.1 Calonectris borealis
TGGCCGCTGCGGAGCTTTGCCCTGATGAGGGTAAGGGATATGTGGAGGCTAAGTGGGAGAACAGCTACAGAGCCCTGGTATTGGTGGGGCTGAGAAGGGGCTGCAAAGAGATCGTGAGGGCCAGCATCAACCTTGATTCCAGGCTCATTCAGTACCTAAGCCCCACGTGGGGAGTGGTCGCTTCGGAGATGGGCTCCGATGAGGGTAAGGGATAGGTTGATGTTAGGTGCAAGCAGAGACACAGAGCCCCGGTATTGGTGGGGCTGAGACGGGGCTGCCCTTCAGTGCCTGAGCCCCATGTTGAGGGTGGCCTCTTCGGAGCTTGGCTCCGATGAGGGTAAGAGATATGTCGAGGATAAGGTGGAGAACAGAGACAGAGCCCCGGTTTTGGTGGGGCTACCAAGGGAAGGTGAGGGCTAGCATTAGGCTGGATTTCTGGTTACCTTAGTGCCAAGCTCCATGAGGTCGGTGGCCGCTTCGGAGCTTGGCCCTGAAGAGGGTCTCGGCTAGTTCGAGGTTACGTGGGAGAACAGGCACAGAGCCTCGGTGTTGGTGGGGCTGAGAAGGGGCTGCCAAGGGACCGTGAGGGCCAGCATCAGCCTTGGTTACTGGCTACTTCTGTGCCTAGCTCCATGTGGCCGGTGGCCACTTCGGAGCTTGGCCCTGATGAGGGTCTGGGCTAGGTTGATGTTAGGTGGGAAAACAGGCACAGACCCCCGGTGTTGGTGGGGCTGCCTAGGGACTGCAAATAGAAGGTGAGGGCCACCATCAACCTTGGTTCCTGGCTAGTTCAGTGCCTAGCTCCATGTGGCCGGTGGCCACTTTGGAGCTTGGCCCTGATGAGGATCTCGGCTAGGTTGAGGTTAGGAGGGAGAGCAGCCAGAGAGCCCCGGTGTTGGTGGGCTTGCCTAGGGACTGCAAATGGAAGGTGAGGGCCAGCACCACCCTTGATTCCTTGCTATCTCAGTGCCAAGCCCCATGTGGAGTGTGGCCGCTGCGGCGCTTTGCCCTGATGAGGGTAAGGGATATGTCGAAGCTAAGTGGGAGAACAGATACAGAGCCCCGGTATTGTTGGGGCTGAGAAGGGGCTGCCAAGAGATCGTGAGGGCCAGCATCAACCTTGATTCCAGGCTCATTCAGTACCTAAGCCCCACGTGGGGAGTGGTCTCTTCGGAGCTTGGCTCCGATGAGCGTAAGAGATATGTCGAGGATAAGGTGGAGAACAGAGACAGAGCCCCGGTTTTGGTGGGGCTACCAAGGGACCGTGAGGGCCAGCATCGAGATGCATTTCTGCTTACCTTAGTGCCAAGCTCCACGTAGAGCGTGGCCTCTTCGGAGCTTGGCCCTGATGAGGGTCTCGGCTAGGTTGAGGTAAGGTGGGAGAACAGAGACAGAACCCCGGCATTGGTGCCGCTGAGAAGGGGCTGCGCAGTGATCGTGAGGACCGGCATCTACCTTGGTTCTTGGCTGCCTTAGTGCCTAAGCCCCACATGAAGAGTGGTCCCTTTGGAGCTTGGCTCCGATGAGGGTAAGGGATAGGTCGCTGTTAGATGCGAGCACAGACACAGAGCCCCGGTATTGGTGGGGCCGACAAGAGACCGTGAGGGCCAGCATCAAGATGCATTTCTGGTTACCTAAGTGCCAAGCTCCACGTGGAGGGTGGCCACTTCGGAGCTTGGCCCTGATGAGGGTCAGGGATAGGTCGATGTTAGGTGCGAGCAGAGACACAGAGCCCCGATGTTGGTGGGCCTGAGAAGGAGCTGCCAAGAGCCCGTGAGGGCCAGCATCAGCCTTGCTTCCTGCCTACTTCAGTGCCAAGCCCCATGTGGTCGGTGGCCACTTCGGAGCTTGGCCCTGATGAGGGTCTGGACTAGGTTGAGGTTAGGTGGGAGAACAGGCACAGAGCCCCGGTGTTGGTGGGGCTGCCTAGGGACTGCAAATGGAAGGTGAGGGCCACCATCAACCTTGGTCCCTGGCTACTTCAGTGCCTGAGCCCCATGTCGAGGGTGGCCTCTTCGGTGCTTGGCCGTGAGGGCTAGCATCAGCCTTGGTTCCTGGCTACTTCAGTGCCTAGCTCCATGTGGCCGGTGGCCACTTCGGAGCTTGGCCCTGATGAGGATCTCGGCTAGGTTGAGGTTAGGAGGGAGAACAGGCAGAGAGCCCCGGTGTTGGTGGGCTTGCCTAGGGACTGCAAATGGAAGGTGAGGGCCAGCACCACCCTTGATTCCTTGCTATCTCAGTGCCAAGCCCCATGTGGAGTGTGGCCGCTGCGGAGCTTTGCCCTGATGAGGGTAAGGGATATGTGGAGGCTAAGTGGGAGAACAGATACAGAGCCCCGGTACTGGTGGGGCTGAGAAGGGGCTGCAAAGAGATCGTGAGGGCCAGCATCAACCTTGATTCCAGGCTACTTCAGTACCTAAGCCCCACGTGGGGAGTGGTCTCTTCGGAGATGGGCTCCGATGAGGGTAAGGGATAGCTTGATGTTAGGTGCGAGCAGAGACACAGAGCCCCGGTATTGGTGGGTCTGAGACGGGGCTGCCCTTCAGTGCCTGAGCCCCATGTTGAGGGTGGCCTCTTCGGAGCTTGGCTCCAATGAGGGTAAGGGATATGTCGAGGATAAGTGGGAGAACAGCGACAGAGCCCCGGTGTTGCTGGGGCTACCAAGGGAAGGTGAGGGCTAGCACCAAGCTGGATTTCTGGTTACCTTAGTGCCAAGCCCCATGTGGAGGGTGGCCGCTTCGGAGGTGGCCCTGATGAGGGTCAGGGATATGTCGAGGATAAGTGGGAGAACAGCGACAGAGCCCCGGTGTTGGTGAGGCTGAGAAGGGGCTGCCAAGGGACCGTGAGGGCCAGCATCAGCCTTGGTTCCTGGCTACTTCAGTGCCTAGCTCCATTAGGAGTGTAGCCGCTGCGGCGCTTTGCCCTGATGAGGGTAAGGGATATGTCGAGGCTAAGTGGGAGAAGAGATACCGAGCCCCGGTATTTGTGGGGCCGACAAGAGACTGTGAGGGCTAGCATCAACCTTGGTTCCTGGCTACATCAGTGCCAAGGCCCATGTGGAGGGTGGCCGCCTCGGAGGTGGCCCTGGTGAGGGTCAGGGCTAGGTTGATGTTAGGCGGGAGAACAGACAGAGAGCACCTGTTTTGGTGGGGCTGCCAAGGAAGGTGAGGGCCACCATCAACCTTGATTCTTGGCTGCCTCAGTGCCAAGATTAACGTGGAGAGTTGTCGCTTCGGAGCTTGGCTCCGATGAGGGTCAGGGATAGGTCGATATTAGGTGCGAGCAGAGACACAGAGCCCCCGTGTTGGTGGGCCTGAGAAGGAGCTGCCAAGAGCCCCTGTGGGCCAGCATCAGCCTTGCTTCCTGCCTACTTCAGTGCCAAGCCCCATGTGGCCGGTGGCCACTTCGGAGCTTAGCCCTGATGAGGGTCTGGACTAGGTTGAGGTTAGGAGGTAGAACAGGCACAGAGCCCCGGTGTTGGTGGGGCTGCCTAGGGACTGCAAATGGAAGGTGAGGGCCACCATCAACCTTGGTTCCTGGCTACTTCAGTGCCTGAGCCCCATGTCGAGGGTGGCCTCTTCGGAGCTTGGCCGTGAGGGCGAGCATCAGCCTTGGTTCCTGGCTACTTCAGTGCCTAGCTCGATGTGGCCGGTGACCACTTCGGAGCTTGGCCCTGATGAGGGTCAGGGCTAGGTTGAGGTTAGGAGGGAGAACAGGCAGAGAGCCCCGGTGTAGGTGGGCTTGCCTAGGGACTGCAAATGAAAGGTGAGGGCCACCATCAACCTTGGTTCCTGGCTACTTCAGTGCCTGAGCCCCATGTCGAGGGTGGCCTCTTCGGAGCTTGGCCGTGAGGGCGAGCATCAGCCTTGGTTCCTGGCTACTTCAGTGCCAAGCCCCATATGGCCGGTGGCCACTTCGGAGCTTGGCCCTGATGAGGGTCAGGGCTAGGTTGAGGTTAGGTGGGAGAACAGGCACAGAGCCCCGGTGTTGGTGGGGCTGCCTAGGGACTGGAAATGGAAGGTGAGGGCCAGCACCACCCTTCGTTCCTGGCTATCTCAGTGCCAAGCCCCATGTGGAGTGTGGCCGCTGCCGCGCTTTGCACTGATGAGGGTCTGGGCTAGGTTGAGGTAAGGTGGGAGAACAGAGACAGAGCCTCGGTTTTGGTGGGGCTACCAAGGGAAGGTGAGGGCTAGCATCAAGCTGGATTTCTGCTTACCTTAGTGCCAAGCTCCACGTGGAGGCTGGCCGCTTCGGAGCTTGGCCCTGATGAGGGTCTGGGCTAGGCTGAGGTAAGGTGGGAGAACAGAGACAGAGCCCCGGCATTGGTGCGGCTCAGAAGGGGCTGCGCAGTGATCGTGAGAGCCAGCATCAACCTTGTTTCCTGGCTACTTCAGTGCCAAGCCCCATGTGGAGGGTGGCCACTTCGGAGGTGGCTCTGGTGAGGGTCAGGGCTAGGTTGAGGTTAGGCGGGAGAACAGACAGAGAGCCCCGGTGTTGGTGGGGCTGCAAAGGAAGGTGAGGGCCAGCATCAACCTTGATTCTTGGCTACCTCAGTGCCAAGATCCACGTGGAGAGAGGTCGCTTCGGAGCTTGGCCCTGATGAGGGTCAGGGATAGGTCGATGTTAGGTGCGAGCAGAGACACCGAGCCCCGGTGTTGGTGGGCCTGAGAAGGAGCTGCCAAGAGCCCGTGAGGGCCAGCATCAGCCTTGCTTCCTGCCTACTTCAGTGCCAAGCCCCATGTGGTCGGTGGCCACTTCGGAGCTTGGCCCTGATGAGGGTCTGGGCTAGGTTGAGGTTAGGTGGGAGAACAGGCAGAGAGCCCCGGTGTTGGTGGGGCTGCCTAGGGACTGCAAATGGAAGGTGAGGGCCACCATCAACCTTGGTTCCTGGCTACTTCAGTGCCTGAGCCCCATGTCGAGGGTGGCCTCTTCGGAGCTTGGCCGTGAGGGCCAGCATCAGCCTTGGTTCCTGGCTACTTCAGTGCCTAGCTCCATGTGGCCGGTGGCCACTTCGGAGCTTGGCCCTGATGAGGGTCAGGGCTAGGTTGAGGTTAGGTGGCAGAACAGGCACAGAGCCCCGGTGTTGGCGGGGCTGAGAAGGGGCTGCCTAGGGACCGTGAGGTCCAGTATCAGCCTTGGTTCCTAGCTACTTCAGTGCCTAGCTCCATATGGCCGGTGGCCACTTCGGAGCTTGGCCCTTATGAGGGTCTCGGATAGGTTGAGGTTAGGAGGGAGAACAGGCACAGAGCCCCGGTGTTGGTTGTCTTGCCTAGGGACTGCAAATGGAAGGTGAAAGCCAGCACCACCCTTGATTCATGGCTATCTCAGTGCCAAGCCCCATGTGGAGTGTGGCCGCTGCGGCGCTTTGCCCTGATGAGGGTCTGGGCTAGGTTGCGGTAAGATGGAAGAACAGAGACAGAGCCCCGGTTTTTGTTGGGGCTACCAAGGGAAGGTGAGGGCTAGCATCAACCTTGGTTCCTGGCTACTTCAGTGCCTGAGCCCCATGTCGAGGGTGGCCTGTTCGGAGCTTGGCCGTGAGGACCAGCATCAGCCTTGGTTCCTGGCTACTGCAGTGCCTAGCCCCATGTGGAGTGTGGCCGCTGCGGCGCTTTGCCCTGATGAGGGTAAGGGATATGTCGAGGCTAAGTGGGAGAACAGATACAGAGACCCGGTACTGGTGGGGCTGAGAAGGGGCTGCAAAGAGATCGTGAGGGCCAGCATCAACCTTGATTCCAGGCTACTTTAGAACCTAAAAGTCCCACGTGGGGAGTGGTCGCTTCGGAGCTTGGCTCCGATGAGGGTAAGGGATAGGTCGCTGTTAGGTGCTAGCAGAAACACAGAGCCCCGGTATTGCTGGGGCTGAGACGGGGCTGCCCTTCAGTGCCTGAGGCCCATGTTGGGGTGGCCTCTTCGGAGCTTGGCTCCGATGAGGGTAAGGGATATGTCGAGGATAAGGTGGAGAACAGAGACAGAGCCCCGGTTTTGGTGGGGCTACCAAGGGAAGGTGAGGGCTAGCATCAAGCTTCATTTCTGCTTACCTTAGTGCCAAGCTCCACGTGGAGGGTGGCCACTTCGGAGCTTGGCCCTGATGAGGGTCAGGGCTAGGTTGAGGTTAGGTGGGAGAACAGGCACAGAGCCCTGGTGTTGGTGGGGCTGCCTAGGGACTGCAAATGGAAGGTGAGGGCCACCATCAACCTTGGTTCCTGGCTACTTCAGTGCCTGAGCCCCATGTCGAGGGTGGCCTCTTCGGTGCTTGGCCGTGAGAGCCAGCATCAGCCTTGGTTCCTGGCTACTTCTCTGCCTAGCTCCATGTGGCCGGTGGCCACTTCGGAGCTTGGCCCTGATGAGGGTCTGGGCTAGGTTGAGGTTAGGAGGGAGAACAGCCAGAGAGCCCCGGTGTTGGTGGGCTTGCCTAGGGACTGCAAATGGAAGGTGCGGGCCAGCACCACCCTTGATTCCTGGCTATCTCAGTGCCAAGCCCCATGTGGAGTGTGGCCGCTGCGGCGCTTTGCCCGGATGAGGGTAAGGGATATGTCGAGGCTAAGTGTGAGAACAGATACAGAGCCCTGGTATTGGTGGGGCTGAGAAGGGGGTGCAAAGAGATCGTGAGGGCCAGCATCAACCTTGATTCCAGGCTACTTCAGTACCTAAGCCCCACGTGGGGAGTGGTCTCTTCGGAGATGGGCTCCGATGAGGGTAAGGGATAGCTTGATGTTAGGTGCGAGCAGAGACACAGAGCCCCGGTATTGGTGGGGCTGAGACGGGGCTGCCCTTCAGTGCCTGAGCCCCATGTTGAGGGTGGCCTCTTCGGAGCTTGGCTCCGATGAGGGTAAGGGATATGTCGAGGATAAGTGGGAGAACAGCGACAGAGCCCCGGTGTTGCTGGGGCTACCAAGGGAAGGTGAGGGCTAGCACCAAGCTGGATTTCTGGTTACCTTAGTGCCAAGCCCCATGTGGAGGGTGGCCGCTTCGGAGGTGGCCCTGATGAGGGTCAGGGATATGTCGAGGATAAGTGGGAGAACAGCGACAGAGCCCCGGTGTTGGTGAGGCTGAGAAGGGGCTGCCAAGGGACCGTGAGGGCCAGCATCAGCCTTGGTTCCTGGCTACTTCAGTGCCTAGCTCCATTAGGAGTGTAGCCGCTGCGGCGCTTTGCCCTGATGAGGGTAAGGGATATGTCGAGGCTAAGTGGGAGAAGAGATACCGAGCCCCGGTATTTGTGGGGCCGACAAGAGACTGTGAGGGCTAGCATCAACCTTGGTTCCTGGCTACATCAGTGCCAAGGCCCATGTGGAGGGTGGCCGCCTCGGAGGTGGCCCTGGTGAGGGTCAGGGCTAGGTTGATGTTAGGCGGGAGAACAGACAGAGAGCACCTGTTTTGGTGGGGCTGCCAAGGAAGGTGAGGGCCACCATCAACCTTGATTCTTGGCTGCCTCAGTGCCAAGATTAACGTGGAGAGTTGTCGCTTCGGAGCTTGGCTCCGATGAGGGTCAGGGATAGGTCGATATTAGGTGCGAGCAGAGACACAGAGCCCCCGTGTTGGTGGGCCTGAGAAGGAGCTGCCAAGAGCCCCTGTGGGCCAGCATCAGCCTTGCTTCCTGCCTACTTCAGTGCCAAGCCCCATGTGGCCGGTGGCCACTTCGGAGCTTGGCCCTGATGAGGGTCTGGACTAGGTTGAGGTTAGGAGGTAGAACAGGCACAGAGCCCCGGTGTTGGTGGGGCTGCCTAGGGACTGCAAATGGAAGGTGAGGGCCACCATCAACCTTGGTTCCTGGCTACTTCAGTGCCTGAGCCCCATGTCGAGGGTGGCCTCTTCGGAGCTTGGCCGTGAGGGCGAGCATCAGCCTTGGTTCCTGGCTACTTCAGTGCCTAGCTCGATGTGGCCGGTGACCACTTCGGAGCTTGGCCCTGATGAGGGTCAGGGCTAGGTTGAGGTTAGGAGGGAGAACAGGCAGAGAGCCCCGGTGTAGGTGGGCTTGCCTAGGGACTGCAAATGAAAGGTGAGGGCCACCATCAACCTTGGTTCCTGGCTACTTCAGTGCCTGAGCCCCATGTCGAGGGTGGCCTCTTCGGAGCTTGGCCGTGAGGGCGAGCATCAGCCTTGGTTCCTGGCTACTTCAGTGCCAAGCCCCATATGGCCGGTGGCCACTTCGGAGCTTGGCCCTGATGAGGGTCAGGGCTAGGTTGAGGTTAGGTGGGAGAACAGGCACAGAGCCCCGGTGTTGGTGGGGCTGCCTAGGGACTGGAAATGGAAGGTGAGGGCCAGCACCACCCTTCGTTCCTGGCTATCTCAGTGCCAAGCCCCATGTGGAGTGTGGCCGCTGCCGCGCTTTGCCCTGATGAGGGTCTGGGCTAGGTTGAGGTAAGGTGGGAGAACAGAGACAGAGCCTCGGTTTTGGTGGGGCTACCAAGGGAAGGTGAGGGCTAGCATCAAGCTGGATTTCTGCTTACCTTAGTGCCAAGCTCCACGTGGAGGCTGGCCGCTTCGGAGCTTGGCCCTGATGAGGGTCTGGGCTAGGCTGAGGTAAGGTGGGAGAACAGAGACAGAGCCCCGGCATTGGTGCGGCTCAGAAGGGGCTGCGCAGTGATCGTGAGAGCCAGCATCAACCTTGTTTCCTGGCTACTTCAGTGCCAAGCCCCATGTGGAGGGTGGCCACTTCGGAGGTGGCTCTGGTGAGGGTCAGGGCTAGGTTGAGGTTAGGCGGGAGAACAGACAGAGAGCCCCGGTGTTGGTGGGGCTGCAAAGGAAGGTGAGGGCCAGCATCAACCTTGATTCTTGGCTACCTCAGTGCCAAGATCCACGTGGAGAGAGGTCGCTTCGGAGCTTGGCCCTGATGAGGGTCAGGGATAGGTCGATGTTAGGTGCGAGCAGAGACACCGAGCCCCGGTGTTGGTGGGCCTGAGAAGGAGCTGCCAAGAGCCCGTGAGGGCCAGCATCAGCCTTGCTTCCTGCCTACTTCAGTGCCAAGCCCCATGTGGTCGGTGGCCACTTCAGAGCTTGGCCCTGATGAGGGTCTGGGCTAGGTTGAGGTTAGGTGGGAGAACAGGCAGAGAGCCCCGGTGTTGGTGGGGCTGCCTAGGGACTGCAAATGGAAGGTGAGGGCCACCATCAACCTTGGTTCCTGGCTACTTCAGTGCCTGAGCCCCATGTCGAGGGTGGCCTCTTCGGAGCTTGGCCGTGAGGGCCAGCATCAGCCTTGGTTCCTGGCTACTTCAGTGCCTAGCTCCATGTGGCCGGTGGCCACTTCGGAGCTTGGCCCTGATGAGGGTCAGGGCTAGGTTGAGGTTAGGTGGCAGAACAGGCACAGAGCCCCGGTGTTGGCGGGGCTGAGAAGGGGCTGCCTAGGGACCGTGAGGTCCAGTATCAGCCTTGGTTCCTAGCTACTTCAGTGCCTAGCTCCATATGGCCGGTGGCCACTTCGGAGCTTGGCCCTTATGAGGGTCTCGGATAGGTTGAGGTTAGGAGGGAGAACAGGCACAGAGCCCCGGTGTTGGTTGTCTTGCCTAGGGACTGCAAATGGAAGGTGAAAGCCAGCACCACCCTTGATTCATGGCTATCTCAGTGCCAAGCCCCATGTGGAGTGTGGCCGCTGCGGCGCTTTGCCCTGATGAGGGTCTGGGCTAGGTTGCGGTAAGATGGAAGAACAGAGACAGAGCCCCGGTTTTTGTTGGGGCTACCAAGGGAAGGTGAGGGCTAGCATCAACCTTGGTTCCTGGCTACTTCAGTGCCTGAGCCCCATGTCGAGGGTGGCCTGTTCGGAGCTTGGCCGTGAGGACCAGCATCAGCCTTGGTTCCTGGCTACTGCAGTGCCTAGCCCCATGTGGAGTGTGGCCGCTGCGGCGCTTTGCCCTGATGAGGGTAAGGGATATGTCGAGGCTAAGTGGGAGAACAGATACAGAGACCCGGTACTGGTGGGGCTGAGAAGGGGCTGCAAAGAGATCGTGAGGGCCAGCATCAACCTTGATTCCAGGCTACTTTAGAACCTAAAAGTCCCACGTGGGGAGTGGTCGCTTCGGAGCTTGGCTCCGATGAGGGTAAGGGATAGGTCGCTGTTAGGTGCTAGCAGAAACACAGAGCCCCGGTATTGCTGGGGCTGAGACGGGGCTGCCCTTCAGTGCCTGAGGCCCATGTTGGGGTGGCCTCTTCGGAGCTTGGCTCCGATGAGGGTAAGGGATATGTCGAGGATAAGGTGGAGAACAGAGACAGAGCCCCGGTTTTGGTGGGGCTACCAAGGGAAGGTGAGGGCTAGCATCAAGCTTCATTTCTGCTTACCTTAGTGCCAAGCTCCACGTGGAGGGTGGCCACTTCGGAGCTTGGCCCTGATGAGGGTCAGGGCTAGGTTGAGGTTAGGTGGGAGAACAGGCACAGAGCCCTGGTGTTGGTGGGGCTGCCTAGGGACTGCAAATGGAAGGTGAGGGCCACCATCAACCTTGGTTCCTGGCTACTTCAGTGCCTGAGCCCCATGTCGAGGGTGGCCTCTTCGGTGCTTGGCCGTGAGAGCCAGCATCAGCCTTGGTTCCTGGCTACTTCTCTGCCTAGCTCCATGTGGCCGGTGGCCACTTCGGAGCTTGGCCCTGATGAGGGTCTGGGCTAGGTTGAGGTTAGGAGGGAGAACAGCCAGAGAGCCCCGGTGTTGGTGGGCTTGCCTAGGGACTGCAAATGGAAGGTGCGGGCCAGCACCACCCTTGATTCCTGGCTATCTCAGTGCCAAGCCCCATGTGGAGTGTGGCCGCTGCGGCGCTTTGCCCGGATGAGGGTAAGGGATATGTCGAGGCTAAGTGTGAGAACAGATACAGAGCCCTGGTATTGGTGGGGCTGAGAAGGGGGTGCAAAGAGATCGTGAGGGCCAGCATCAACCTTGATTCCAGGCTACTTCAGTACCTAAGCCCCACGTGGGGAGTGGTCTCTTCGGAGATGGGCTCCGATGAGGGTAAGGGATAGCTTGATGTTAGGTGCGAGCAGAGACACAGAGCCCCGGTATTGGTGGGGCTGAGACGGGGCTGCCCTTCAGTGCCTGAGCCCCATGTTGAGGGTGGCCTCTTCGGAGCTTGGCTCCGATGAGGGTAAGGGATATGTCGAGGATAAGTGGGAGAACAGCGACAGAGCCCCGGTGTTGCTGGGGCTACCAAGGGAAGGTGAGGGCTAGCACCAAGCTGGATTTCTGGTTACCTTAGTGCCAAGCCCCATGTGGAGGGTGGCCGCTTCGGAGGTGGCCCTGATGAGGGTCAGGGATATGTCGAGGATAAGTGGGAGAACAGCGACAGAGCCCCGGTGTTGGTGAGGCTGAGAAGGGGCTGCCAAGGGACCGTGAGGGCCAGCATCAGCCTTGGTTCCTGGCTACTTCAGTGCCTAGCTCCATTAGGAGTGTAGCCGCTGCGGCGCTTTGCCCTGATGAGGGTAAGGGATATGTCGAGGCTAAGTGGGAGAAGAGATACCGAGCCCCGGTATTTGTGGGGCCGACAAGAGACTGTGAGGGCTAGCATCAACCTTGGTTCCTGGCTACATCAGTGCCAAGGCCCATGTGGAGGGTGGCCGCCTCGGAGGTGGCCCTGGTGAGGGTCAGGGCTAGGTTGATGTTAGGCGGGAGAACAGACAGAGAGCACCTGTTTTGGTGGGGCTGCCAAGGAAGGTGAGGGCCACCATCAACCTTGATTCTTGGCTGCCTCAGTGCCAAGATTAACGTGGAGAGTTGTCGCTTCGGAGCTTGGCTCCGATGAGGGTCAGGGATAGGTCGATATTAGGTGCGAGCAGAGACACAGAGCCCCCGTGTTGGTGGGCCTGAGAAGGAGCTGCCAAGAGCCCCTGTGGGCCAGCATCAGCCTTGCTTCCTGCCTACTTCAGTGCCAAGCCCCATGTGGCCGGTGGCCACTTCGGAGCTTGGCCCTGATGAGGGTCTGGACTAGGTTGAGGTTAGGAGGTAGAACAGGCACAGAGCCCCGGTGTTGGTGGGGCTGCCTAGGGACTGCAAATGGAAGGTGAGGGCCACCATCAACCTTGGTTCCTGGCTACTTCAGTGCCTGAGCCCCATGTCGAGGGTGGCCTCTTCGGAGCTTGGCCGTGAGGGCGAGCATCAGCCTTGGTTCCTGGCTACTTCAGTGCCTAGCTCGATGTGGCCGGTGACCACTTCGGAGCTTGGCCCTGATGAGGGTCAGGGCTAGGTTGAGGTTAGGAGGGAGAACAGGCAGAGAGCCCCGGTGTAGGTGGGCTTGCCTAGGGACTGCAAATGAAAGGTGAGGGCCACCATCAACCTTGGTTCCTGGCTACTTCAGTGCCTGAGCCCCATGTCGAGGGTGGCCTCTTCGGAGCTTGGCCGTGAGGGCGAGCATCAGCCTTGGTTCCTGGCTACTTCAGTGCCAAGCCCCATATGGCCGGTGGCCACTTCGGAGCTTGGCCCTGATGAGGGTCAGGGCTAGGTTGAGGTTAGGTGGGAGAACAGGCACAGAGCCCCGGTGTTGGTGGGGCTGCCTAGGGACTGGAAATGGAAGGTGAGGGCCAGCACCACCCTTCGTTCCTGGCTATCTCAGTGCCAAGCCCCATGTGGAGTGTGGCCGCTGCCGCGCTTTGCCCTGATGAGGGTCTGGGCTAGGTTGAGGTAAGGTGGGAGAACAGAGACAGAGCCTCGGTTTTGGTGGGGCTACCAAGGGAAGGTGAGGGCTAGCATCAAGCTGGATTTCTGCTTACCTTAGTGCCAAGCTCCACGTGGAGGCTGGCCGCTTCGGAGCTTGGCCCTGATGAGGGTCTGGGCTAGGCTGAGGTAAGGTGGGAGAACAGAGACAGAGCCCCGGCATTGGTGCGGCTCAGAAGGGGCTGCGCAGTGATCGTGAGAGCCAGCATCAACCTTGTTTCCTGGCTACTTCAGTGCCAAGCCCCATGTGGAGGGTGGCCACTTCGGAGGTGGCTCTGGTGAGGGTCAGGGCTAGGTTGAGGTTAGGCGGGAGAACAGACAGAGAGCCCCGGTGTTGGTGGGGCTGCAAAGGAAGGTGAGGGCCAGCATCAACCTTGATTCTTGGCTACCTCAGTGCCAAGATCCACGTGGAGAGAGGTCGCTTCGGAGCTTGGCCCTGATGAGGGTCAGGGATAGGTCGATGTTAGGTGCGAGCAGAGACACCGAGCCCCGGTGTTGGTGGGCCTGAGAAGGAGCTGCCAAGAGCCCGTGAGGGCCAGCATCAGCCTTGCTTCCTGCCTACTTCAGTGCCAAGCCCCATGTGGTCGGTGGCCACTTCAGAGCTTGGCCCTGATGAGGGTCTGGGCTAGGTTGAGGTTAGGTGGGAGAACAGGCAGAGAGCCCCGGTGTTGGTGGGGCTGCCTAGGGACTGCAAATGGAAGGTGAGGGCCACCATCAACCTTGGTTCCTGGCTACTTCAGTGCCTGAGCCCCATGTCGAGGGTGGCCTCTTCGGAGCTTGGCCGTGAGGGCCAGCATCAGCCTTGGTTCCTGGCTACTTCAGTGCCTAGCTCCATGTGGCCGGTGGCCACTTCGGAGCTTGGCCCTGATGAGGGTCAGGGCTAGGTTGAGGTTAGGTGGCAGAACAGGCACAGAGCCCCGGTGTTGGCGGGGCTGAGAAGGGGCTGCCTAGGGACCGTGAGGTCCAGTATCAGCCTTGGTTCCTAGCTACTTCAGTGCCTAGCTCCATATGGCCGGTGGCCACTTCGGAGCTTGGCCCTTATGAGGGTCTCGGATAGGTTGAGGTTAGGAGGGAGAACAGGCACAGAGCCCCGGTGTTGGTTGTCTTGCCTAGGGACTGCAAATGGAAGGTGAAAGCCAGCACCACCCTTGATTCATGGCTATCTCAGTGCCAAGCCCCATGTGGAGTGTGGCCGCTGCGGCGCTTTGCCCTGATGAGGGTCTGGGCTAGGTTGCGGTAAGATGGAAGAACAGAGACAGAGCCCCGGTTTTTGTTGGGGCTACCAAGGGAAGGTGAGGGCTAGCATCAACCTTGGTTCCTGGCTACTTCAGTGCCTGAGCCCCATGTCGAGGGTGGCCTGTTCGGAGCTTGGCCGTGAGGACCAGCATCAGCCTTGGTTCCTGGCTACTGCAGTGCCTAGCCCCATGTGGAGTGTGGCCGCTGCGGCGCTTTGCCCTGATGAGGGTAAGGGATATGTCGAGGCTAAGTGGGAGAACAGATACAGAGACCCGGTACTGGTGGGGCTGAGAAGGGGCTGCAAAGAGATCGTGAGGGCCAGCATCAACCTTGATTCCAGGCTACTTTAGAACCTAAAAGTCCCACGTGGGGAGTGGTCGCTTCGGAGCTTGGCTCCGATGAGGGTAAGGGATAGGTCGCTGTTAGGTGCTAGCAGAAACACAGAGCCCCGGTATTGCTGGGGCTGAGACGGGGCTGCCCTTCAGTGCCTGAGGCCCATGTTGGGGTGGCCTCTTCGGAGCTTGGCTCCGATGAGGGTAAGGGATATGTCGAGGATAAGGTGGAGAACAGAGACAGAGCCCCGGTTTTGGTGGGGCTACCAAGGGAAGGTGAGGGCTAGCATCAAGCTTCATTTCTGCTTACCTTAGTGCCAAGCTCCACGTGGAGGGTGGCCACTTCGGAGCTTGGCCCTGATGAGGGTCAGGGCTAGGTTGAGGTTAGGTGGGAGAACAGGCACAGAGCCCTGGTGTTGGTGGGGCTGCCTAGGGACTGCAAATGGAAGGTGAGGGCCACCATCAACCTTGGTTCCTGGCTACTTCAGTGCCTGAGCCCCATGTCGAGGGTGGCCTCTTCGGTGCTTGGCCGTGAGAGCCAGCATCAGCCTTGGTTCCTGGCTACTTCTCTGCCTAGCTCCATGTGGCCGGTGGCCACTTCGGAGCTTGGCCCTGATGAGGGTCTGGGCTAGGTTGAGGTTAGGAGGGAGAACAGCCAGAGAGCCCCGGTGTTGGTGGGCTTGCCTAGGGACTGCAAATGGAAGGTGCGGGCCAGCACCACCCTTGATTCCTGGCTATCTCAGTGCCAAGCCCCATGTGGAGTGTGGCCGCTGCGGCGCTTTGCCCGGATGAGGGTAAGGGATATGTCGAGGCTAAGTGTGAGAACAGATACAGAGCCCTGGTATTGGTGGGGCTGAGAAGGGGGTGCAAAGAGATCGTGAGGGCCAGCATCAACCTTGATTCCAGGCTACTTCAGTACCTAAGCCCCACGTGGGGAGTGGTCTCTTCGGAGATGGGCTCCGATGAGGGTAAGGGATAGCTTGATGTTAGGTGCGAGCAGAGACACAGAGCCCCGGTATTGGTGGGGCTGAGACGGGGCTGCCCTTCAGTGCCTGAGCCCCATGTTGAGGGTGGCCTCTTCGGAGCTTGGCTCCGATGAGGGTAAGGGATATGTCGAGGATAAGTGGGAGAACAGCGACAGAGCCCCGGTGTTGCTGGGGCTACCAAGGGAAGGTGAGGGCTAGCACCAAGCTGGATTTCTGGTTACCTTAGTGCCAAGCCCCATGTGGAGGGTGGCCGCTTCGGAGGTGGCCCTGATGAGGGTCAGGGATATGTCGAGGATAAGTGGGAGAACAGCGACAGAGCCCCGGTGTTGGTGAGGCTGAGAAGGGGCTGCCAAGGGACCGTGAGGGCCAGCATCAGCCTTGGTTCCTGGCTACTTCAGTGCCTAGCTCCATTAGGAGTGTAGCCGCTGCGGCGCTTTGCCCTGATGAGGGTAAGGGATATGTCGAGGCTAAGTGGGAGAAGAGATACCGAGCCCCGGTATTTGTGGGGCCGACAAGAGACTGTGAGGGCTAGCATCAACCTTGGTTCCTGGCTACATCAGTGCCAAGGCCCATGTGGAGGGTGGCCGCCTCGGAGGTGGCCCTGGTGAGGGTCAGGGCTAGGTTGATGTTAGGCGGGAGAACAGACAGAGAGCACCTGTTTTGGTGGGGCTGCCAAGGAAGGTGAGGGCCACCATCAACCTTGATTCTTGGCTGCCTCAGTGCCAAGATTAACGTGGAGAGTTGTCGCTTCGGAGCTTGGCTCCGATGAGGGTCAGGGATAGGTCGATATTAGGTGCGAGCAGAGACACAGAGACCCCGTGTTGGTGGGCCTGAGAAGGAGCTGCCAAGAGCCCCTGTGGGCCAGCATCAGCCTTGCTTCCTGCCTACTTCAGTGCCAAGCCCCATGTGGCCGGTGGCCACTTCGGAGCTTGGCCCTGATGAGGGTCTGGACTAGGTTGAGGTTAGGAGGTAGAACAGGCACAGAGCCCCGGTGTTGGTGGGGCTGCCTAGGGACTGCAAATGGAAGGTGAGGGCCACCATCAACCTTGGTTCCTGGCTACTTCAGTGCCTGAGCCCCATGTCGAGGGTGGCCTCTTCGGAGCTTGGCCGTGAGGGCGAGCATCAGCCTTGGTTCCTGGCTACTTCAGTGCCTAGCTCGATGTGGCCGGTGACCACTTCGGAGCTTGGCCCTGATGAGGGTCAGGGCTAGGTTGAGGTTAGGAGGGAGAACAGGCAGAGAGCCCCGGTGTAGGTGGGCTTGCCTAGGGACTGCAAATGAAAGGTGAGGGCCACCATCAACCTTGGTTCCTGGCTACTTCAGTGCCTGAGCCCCATGTCGAGGGTGGCCTCTTCGGAGCTTGGCCGTGAGGGCGAGCATCAGCCTTGGTTCCTGGCTACTTCAGTGCCAAGCCCCATATGGCCGGTGGCCACTTCGGAGCTTGGCCCTGATGAGGGTCAGGGCTAGGTTGAGGTTAGGTGGGAGAACAGGCACAGAGCCCCGGTGTTGGTGGGGCTGCCTAGGGACTGGAAATGGAAGGTGAGGGCCAGCACCACCCTTCGTTCCTGGCTATCTCAGTGCCAAGCCCCATGTGGAGTGTGGCCGCTGCCGCGCTTTGCCCTGATGAGGGTCTGGGCTAGGTTGAGGTAAGGTGGGAGAACAGAGACAGAGCCTCGGTTTTGGTGGGGCTACCAAGGGAAGGTGAGGGCTAGCATCAAGCTGGATTTCTGCTTACCTTAGTGCCAAGCTCCACGTGGAGGCTGGCCGCTTCGGAGCTTGGCCCTGATGAGGGTCTGGGCTAGGCTGAGGTAAGGTGGGAGAACAGAGACAGAGCCCCGGCATTGGTGCGGCTCAGAAGGGGCTGCGCAGTGATCGTGAGAGCCAGCATCAACCTTGTTTCCTGGCTACTTCAGTGCCAAGCCCCATGTGGAGGGTGGCCACTTCGGAGGTGGCTCTGGTGAGGGTCAGGGCTAGGTTGAGGTTAGGCGGGAGAACAGACAGAGAGCCCCGGTGTTGGTGGGGCTGCAAAGGAAGGTGAGGGCCAGCATCAACCTTGATTCTTGGCTACCTCAGTGCCAAGATCCACGTGGAGAGAGGTCGCTTCGGAGCTTGGCCCTGATGAGGGTCAGGGATAGGTCGATGTTAGGTGCGAGCAGAGACACCGAGCCCCGGTGTTGGTGGGCCTGAGAAGGAGCTGCCAAGAGCCCGTGAGGGCCAGCATCAGCCTTGCTTCCTGCCTACTTCAGTGCCAAGCCCCATGTGGTCGGTGGCCACTTCGGAGCTTGGCCCTGATGAGGGTCTGGGCTAGGTTGAGGTTAGGTGGGAGAACAGGCACAGAGCCCCGGTGTTGGTGGGGCTGCCTAGGGACTGCAAATGGAAGGTGAGGGCCACCATCAACCTTGGTTCCTGGCTACTTCAGTGCCTGAGCCCCATGTCGAGGGTGGCCTCTTCGGAGCTTGGCCGTGAGGGCCAGCATCAGCCTTGGTTCCTGGCTACTTCAGTGCCTAGCTCCATGTGGCCGGTGGCCACTTCGGAGCTTGGCCCTGATGAGGGTCAGGGCTAGGTTGAGGTTAGGTGGCAGAACAGGCACAGAGCCCCGGTGTTGGCGGGGCTGAGAAGGGGCTGCCTAGGGACCGTGAGGTCCAGTATCAGCCTTGGTTCCTAGCTACTTCAGTGCCTAGCTCCATATGGCCGGTGGCCACTTCGGAGCTTGGCCCTTATGAGGGTCTCGGATAGGTTGAGGTTAGGAGGGAGAACAGGCACAGAGCCCCGGTGTTGGTTGTCTTGCCTAGGGACTGCAAATGGAAGGTGAAAGCCAGCACCACCCTTGATTCATGGCTATCTCAGTGCCAAGCCCCATGTGGAGTGTGGCCGCTGCGGCGCTTTGCCCTGATGAGGGTCTGGGCTAGGTTGCGGTAAGATGGAAGAACAGAGACAGAGCCCCGGTTTTTGTTGGGGCTACCAAGGGAAGGTGAGGGCTAGCATCAACCTTGGTTCCTGGCTACTTCAGTGCCTGAGCCCCATGTCGAGGGTGGCCTGTTCGGAGCTTGGCCGTGAGGACCAGCATCAGCCTTGGTTCCTGGCTACTGCAGTGCCTAGCCCCATGTGGAGTGTGGCCGCTGCGGCGCTTTGCCCTGATGAGGGTAAGGGATATATCGAGGCTAAGTGGGAGAACAGATACAGAGACCCGGTACTGGTGGGGCTGAGAAGGGGCTGCAAAGAGATCGTGAGGGCCAGCATCAACCTTGATTCCAGGCTACTTTAGAACCTAAGTCCCACGTGGGGAGTGGTCGCTTCGGAGCTTGGCTCCGATGAGGGTAAGGGATAGGTCACTGTTAGGTGCTAGCAGAAACACAGAGCCCCGGTATTGCTGGGGCTGAGACGGGGCTGCCCTTCAGTGCCTGAGGCCCATGTTGGGGTGGCCTCTTCGGAGCTTGGCTCCGATGAGGGTAAGGGATATGTCGAGGATAAGGTGGAGAACAGAGACAGAGCCCCGGTTTTGGTGGGGCTACCAAGGGAAGGTGAGGGCTAGCATCAAGCTTCATTTCTGCTTACCTTAGTGCCAAGCTCCACGTGGAGGGTGGCCACTTCGGAGCTTGGCCCTGATGAGGGTCAGGGCTAGGTTGAGGTTAGGTGGGAGAACAGGCACAGAGCCCTGGTGTTGGTGGGGCTGCCTAGGGACTGCAAATGGAAGGTGAGGGCCACCATCAACCTTGGTTCTTGGCTACTTCAGTGCCTGAGCCCCATGTCGAGGGTGGCCTCTTCGGTGCTTGGCCGTGAGAGCCAGCATCAGCCTTGGTTCCTGGCTACTTCTGTGCCTAGCTCCATGTGGCCGGTGGCCACTTCGGAGCTTGGCCCTGATGAGGGTCTGGGCTAGGTTGAGGTTAGGAGGGAGAACAGGCAGAGAGCCCCGGTGTTGGTGGGCTTGCCTAGCGACTGCAAATGGAAGGTGCGGGCCAGCACCACCCTTGATTCCTGGCTATCTCAGTGCCAAGCCCCATGTGGAGTGTGGCCGCTGCGGCGCTTTGCCCGGATGAGGGTAAGGGATATGTCGAGGCTAAGTGTGAGAACAGATACAGAGCCCCGGTATTGTTGGGGCTGAGAAGGGGCTGCCAAGGGACCGTGAGGGCCAGCATCAGCCTTGGTTCCTGGCTACTTCAGTGCCTAGCTCCATGTGGCCGGTGGCCACTTCGGAGCTTGGCCCTGATGAGGGTCAGGGCTAGGTTGAGGTTAGGTGGCAGAACAGGCACAGAGCCCCGGTGTTGGTGGGGCTGAGAAGGGGCTGCCTAGGGACCGTGAGGGCCAGCATCAGCCTTGGTTCCTGGCTACTTCAGTGCCTAGCTCCACGTGGCCGGTGGCCACTTCGGAGCTTAGCCCTGATGAGCGTCTGGGCTAGGTTGAGGTTAGGAGGGAGAACAGGCACAGAGCCCCGGTGGTGGTGGGGGTGCCTAGAGACTGCAAATGGAAGGTGAGGGCCAGCACCACCCTTCGTTCCTGGCTATCTCAGTGCCAAGCCCCGTGTGGAGTGTGGCCGCTGCGGCGCTTTGCCCTGATGAGGGTCTGGGCTAGGTTGAGGTAAGATGGGAGAACAGAGACAGAGCCCCGTTTTTGGTGGGGCTGCCAAGGGAAGGTGAGGTCTAGCATCAAGCTGGATTTCTGCTTACCTTAGTGCCAAGCTCCAAATGGAGGGTGGCCGCTTCAGAGCTTGGCCCTAATGAGGGTCTGGGCTAGGTTGAGGTAAGGTGGGAGAACAGAGATAGAGCCCCGGCATTGGTGCGGCTGAGAAGGGGCTGCGCAGTGATCGTGAGGACCAGCATCAACCTTGGTCCTGGCTACTTCAGTGCCAAGCCCCATGTGGAGGGTGGCCACTTCGGAGCTTGGCCCTGATGAGGGTCTCGGATAGGTTGAGGTTAGGAGGGAGAACAGTCACAGAGCCCCGGTGTTGGTGGGCTTGCCTAGGGACTGGAAATGGAAGGTGAGGGCCAGCACCACCCTTGATTCATGGCTATCTCAGTGCCAAGCCCCATGTGGAGTGTGGCCGCTGCGGCGCTTTGCCCTGATGAGGGTCTGGGCTAGGTTGAGGTAAGGTGGAAGAACAGAGACAGAGCCCCGGTTTTTGTTGGGGCTACCAAGGGAAGGTGAGGGCTAGCATCTACCTTGGTTCCTGGCTACTTCAGTGCCTAGCTCCATGTGGTCGTTGGCCACTTCGGAGCTTGGCCCTGATGAGGGTCTGGGCTAGGTTGAGGTTAGGAGGGAGAACAGGCACAGAGCCCCGGTGGTGGTGGGGTTGCCTAGGGACTGCAAATGGAAGGTGAGGGCTACCACCACCCTTCGTTCCTGGCTATCTCAGTGCCAAGCCCCATGTGGAGTGTGGCCGCTGCGGCGCTTTGCCCTGATGAGGGTCAGGGCTAGGTTGAGGTAAGGTGGGAGAACAGAGACAGAGCCCCGGTTTTTGTTGGGGCTACCAGGGAAGGTGAGGGCCACCATCAACCTTGATTCCTGGCTACTTCAGTGCCTGAGCCCCATGTCGAGGGTGACCTCTTCGGAGCCTGGCCCTGAAGGCCAGCATAAGCCTTGGTTCCTGGCTACTTCAGTGCCTAGCTCCATGTGGTCGGTGGCCACTTCGGAGCTTGGCCCTGATGAGGGTCAGGGCTAGGTTGAGGTTAGGTGGCAGAACAGGCACAGAGCCCCGGTGTTGGTGGGGCTGAGAAGGGGCTGCCTAGGGACCGTGAGGGCCAGCATCAGCCTTGATTCCTGGCTACTTCAGTGCCTAGCTCCATGTGGTCGGTGGCCACTTCGGAGCTTGGCCCTGATGAGGGTCAGGGCTAGGTTGAGGTTAGGAGGGAGAACAGGCACAGAGCCCCGGTGGTGGTGGGGTTGCCTAGGGACTGCAAATGGAAGGTGAGGGCCAGCACCACCCTTCGTTCCTGGCTATCTCAGTGCCAAGCACCATGTGGAGTGTGGCCGCTGCGGCGCTTTGCCCTGATGAGGGTCTGGGCTAGGTTGAGGTAAGATGGGAGAACAGAGACAGAGCCCCGTTTTTGGAGGGGCTACCAAGGGAAGGTGAAGTCTAGCATCAAGCTGGATTTCTGGTTACCTTAGTGCCAAGCTCCACATGGAGGGTGGCCGCTTCAGAGCTTGGCCCTGATGAGGGTCTGGGCTAGGTTGAGGTTAGGTGGGAGAACAGGCACAGAGCCCCGGTGGTGGTGGGGGTGCCTAGAGACTGCAAATGGAAGGTGAGGGCCAGCACCACCCTTCGTTCCTGGCTATCTCAGTGCCAAGCCCCATGTGGAGTGTGGCCGCTGCGGAGCTTTGCCCTGTTGAGGGTCTGGGCTAGGTTGAGGTAAGATGGGAGAACAGAGACAGAGCCCCGTTTTTGGAGGGGCTACCAAGGGAAGGTGAAGTCTAGCATCAAGCTGGATTTCTGGTTACCTTAGTGCCAAGCTCCACATGGAGGGTGGCCGCTTCAGAGCTTGGCCCTGATGAGGGTCTGGGCTAGGTTGAGGTAAGGTGGGAGAACAGAGACAGGGCCCCGGCATTGGTGCGGCTGAGAAGGGGCTGCGCAGTGATCGTGAGGACCAGCATCAACCTTAGTCCTGGCTACTTCAGTGCCAAGCCCCATGTGGAGGGTGGCCGCTTCGGAGGTGCCCTGGTGAGGGTCAGGGCTAGGTTGAGGTTAGGCGGGAGAACAGAGACAGAGCCCCGTTTTTGGTGGGGCTACCAAGGGAAGGTGAGGTCTAGCATCAAGCTGGATTTCTGCTTACCTTAGTGCCAAGCTCCACGTGGAGGGTGGCCGCTTCGGAGCTTGGCCCTGATGAGGATCTGGGCTAGGCTGAGGTAAGGTGGGAGAACAGAGACAGAGCCCCGGCATTGGTGCGGCTCAGAAGGGGCTGCGCAGTGATCGTGAGAGCCAGCATCAACCTTGTTTCCTGGCTACTTCAGTGCCAAGCCCCATGTGGAGGGTGGCCGCTTCGGAGGTGGCCCTGGTGAGGGTCAGGGCTCGGTTGAGGTTAGGCGGGAGAACAGACAGAGAGCCACGGTGTTGGTGGGGCTGCAAAGGAAGGTGAGGGCCAGCATCAACCTTGATTCTTGGCTACCTCAGTGCCAAGATCCACGTGGAGAGAGGTCGCTTCGGAGCTTGGCTCCGATGAGGGTCAGGGATAGGTCGATGTTAGGTGCTAGCAGAGACACCGAGCCCCTGTGTTGGTGGGCCTGAGAAGGAGCTGCCAAGAGCCCGTGAGGGCCAGCATCAGCCTTGCTTCCTGCCTACTTCAGTGCCAAGCCCCATGTGGTCGGTGGCCACTTCGGAGCTTGGCCCTGATGAGGGTCAGGGCTAGGTTGAGGTTAGGAGGGAGAACAGGCAGAGAGCCCCGGTGTAGGTGGGCTTGCCTAGGGACTGCAAATGGAAGATGAGGGCCACCATCAACCTTGGTTCCTGGCTGCTTCAGTGCCTGAGCCCCATGTCGAGGGTGGCCTCTTCGGAGCTTGGCCGTGAGGGCCAGCATCAGCCTTGGTTCCTGGCTACTTCAGTGCCTAGCTCCATATGGCCGGTGGCCACTTCGGAGCTTGGCCCTGATGAGGGTCAGGGCTAGGTTGAGGTTAGGAGGGAGAACAGGCAGAGAGCCCCGGTGTAGGTGGGCTTGCCTAGGGACTGCAAATGGAAGGTGAGGGCCAGCACCACCCTTGATTCATGGCTATCTCAGTGCCAAGCCCCATGTGGAGTGTGGCCGCTGCGGCGCTTTGCCCTGATGAGGGTCTGGGCTAGGTTGAGGTAAGGTGGAAGAACAGAGACAGAGCCCCTGTTTTTGTTGCGGCTACCAAGGGAAGGTGAGGGCCAGCATCGACCTTGGTTCCTGGCTATTTCAGTGCCAAGGCCCATGTGGAGGGTGGCCGCCTCGGAGGTGGCCCTGGTGAGGGTCAGGGCTAGGTTGATGTTAGGCGGGAGAACAGACAGCAAGCCCCGGTTTTGGTGGGGCTGCCAAGGAAGGTGAGGGCCAGCATCAACCTTGATTCTTGGCTGCTTCAGTGCCAAGATCCACGTGGAGAGTTGTCGCTTCGGAGCTTGGCTCCGATGAGGGTCTGGGATAGGTCGCTGTTAGTTGCGAGCAGAGACACAGAGCCCCGGTATTGGTGGGGACGACAAAAGACCGTGAGGGCCAGCATCGAGATGCATTTCTGGTTACCTTAGTGCCAAGCTCCATGAGGTCGGTGGCCACTTCGGAGCTTGGCCCTGATGAGGGTCAGGGCTAGGTTGAGGTTAGGTGGGAGAACAGGCACAGAGCCCCGGTGTTGGTGGGGCTGCCTAGGGACTGCAAATGGAAGGATGAGGGCCACCATCAACCTTGGTTCCTGGCTACTTCAGTGCCTGAGCCCCATGTCGAGGGTGGCCTCTTCGGTGCTTGGCCGTGAGGGCTAGCATCAGCCTTGGTTCCTGGCTACTTCAGTGCCTAGCTCTATGTGGCCGGTGGCCACTTCGGGGCTTGGCCCTGATGAGGGTCAGGGCTAGGTTGAGGTAAGGTGGGAGAACAGAGACAGAGCCCCGGCATTGGTGCGGCTGAGAAGGGGCTGCGAAGTGATCGTGAGAGCCAGCATCAACCTTGGTCCTGGCTACTTCAGTGCCAAGCCCCATGTGGAGGGTGGCCGCTTCGGAGGTGGCCCTGGTGAGGGTCAGGGATATGTCGAGGATAAGTGGGAGAACAGCGACAGAGCCCCGGTGTTGGTGGGGCTGAGAAGGAGCTGCCAAGAGACCGTGAGGGCCAGCATCCGCCTTGGTTCCTTTCTACTTCAGTGCCTAGCTCCATGTGGCCACTTCGGAGCTTGGCCCTGATGAGGGTAAGGGATAGGTCGCTGTTAGGTGCGAGCAGAGATACAGTGCCATGGTGTTGATGGGGCTGAGAAGTGGCTGCCAAGAGATCGTGAGGGCCAGCATCGTCCTTGATTCCTGGCTATTTCTGTGCCTGAGCCGGAGGAGGTGGGTGGCCATTTCGGAGCTTGCCTCTGAGGAAGATAAGGGATAGTTTGAGGTTCTGCGTAGATGACGAGATCCTTCTGCATTAGTTAACGCCACCCACCACATGGACTCCAACGACCCTTCCCGGTCCCACCACCCCTCTCCCTTATTCTCAAACCTAAATATCAACCTTTACCTTACCATCTCTCGAGCCCATTTCGTAAACGGCTTCCCACCAGAGGGCGCTCCAACACAGAAAGAACCAGGATTGAAAGCTGTTTCTGGCTCTTGCCTTTCGTGGCAGCCCTTTCCGAGGGAGCTGCTCTCGCTCTACCACCCAACCAGCAACCTTACCACAGCCCAACTGCAAAGCAGTCGATCCCCTCTTCGGGCTCCCATAAACTAACAGGCAGGACTGAAAGATGTTGGTGGCTCTCACCTTCCCTTGATAGACCCTTCTCAGCTGCCCAACACCCAGCCAGCTCCAGCACCCCAAATGTGCCATATCCACCACACCTAGCACTCCTTGCTACACATTGGTGGTGCCTGGTGCTAGGCATGTTCCGTTGCTGAGTCGTGGGTTGTTGGGCACTGCGGGGACTGGCTTCTTGTCATGTCCTGGTGCTGGGGATGCTGGGTGCTGTGTGCTGGGCTCCGGGGCTGCTGGGTGCTGTGTGCTGGGCTCCGGGGCTGCTGGGCATGTCGAGGTGCTGTGCATTGGCGGTGCGTGTGCTGGGTTGTGTGCATGTGTGGGAATCAGTGCTGGGCCATGGGAGTGCTGGGCCCTGGCAGTGCTGGGTGGAGGGTATGATGGGTGCATGTGTTGGTTTAACCCCAGCCTGCAAATAAACCCCACGCAGCCGCTGGCTCACCTCCCCCCCCCACCCCGTGGGATGGGGGAGAGAATCGGGAGGGCACAAGTAGGAAAACTCCCAGGTTGAGATAAAAACAGTTTAATGATTGAAATAAAACGAAGTAGAACAGTAATAATAACAATGAGAACAACAACAGACGATACAAAGCAGGCAATGCAGAATGCAACTGCTCACCGCTGTCGACCGTGTGTCGCGAACGGGGGGGGGGAGAGAGCCCCCTCCCCCGCCCCCTCCCATTTTTTATTCTGAGCAGGATGTCACATGCTATAGAATACCCCATTGGATAGCCGGGTCAACTATGCCGGCTGTGCTCCCCATCGCCCCGCCCCCCCAACGCCCCCCGAGCTTCCTGTGGGAGGCCGAAAAGAGAAAACAAAAGTCTCCCGGTACAAGCACCGCCCAGCAACAGCCAAAGCATTAAGGGGGCCATCAACGCTCCTCTCACAACAAACCCAAAAGCCAGCACACCCCCCAAGCTACTGGGAAGAAAGTTAACTCTGTCCCAGCCGGAAGCAGGACAGTGCAGTGCACTGGAGTTCTGAGTGCTGGGTCCTAGGGGTACTGTGTATGTTCGGGTGCTGGGCATATCCGCGTGCGGGTACTGGGCAGCTGGGGTGGTGGTGGTACTGGATGCTGGGCATTGGGTATGCTGGTTTCTGGGCACTGGGGGTGGTGGGTGCTGAGCGCAGCGTGTGCTGGCTGCTATGTGCAGATCACTGGGGATGGTGGGGGCTGGTTTGCTGCTTTCTGGTGTGTTGGGCGCTGGGCATGTTTGGGTGCTGGGCATGTCTGGGTGCTGGGCACGGGCAGTGGGGGTGCTGGGTACGTCCGGGTGGTGGGTATTGGGCGGTGGGAGTGCTGGGTGCTAATTACTGGGGATGCTGGGCCCTGGCATTGCTTGGTACTATGCATAACTGAGTGCAGGGTATGTCTTGGTGCTGGCCATATCCGGTGCTGGCCATATCCGGTGCTAGGTGTGTGCTCTGGGTTTGCTGGGTGCTGTGCTGTGAGGGTGCTGGATTCCTGGCATGTGCGTGTGCTGTGCCCTGGTTGTGCTGGGTATGTGTGGGTGTTGGGCAGTATGGGTGCTGTGTGGTGGGCGCTGGGCATGTGCCGGTGCTGGGTGATGGGCACTGGAGGTTCTGGGCGATGGGGAGCAGGGAAGCTGCCTGGTAGGAATGTCTCAGTGCTGGGCATATCCGGGTGCTTGGTACTGTGCACTGGTGGTAGTACTGGGTGCTGGGCATGTCCCGGTGCTAGGCAATGGCGGTTCTGGGTGCTTGGCGCTGGGCGTGATAGTCTTTGGGTGTGCTGGGTGGTGGGGGTGCTGGGCATGTGCGGGTGTTGGTTGCTGGGCCCTGGGTGTACTGGGTGCTGGACACTGGGGTGGTTGGTTTCTGGGCACTGGGCCTTCTGGGTTCTGTGGACTGGGGTTGCTGGGTGCTGGGCATGTCTGGGTGCTGGGCAATGGCTGGCTGCTGGGTTCTGGGCCCTGAGGTTGCTGGGTGCTGGGCACCGGCCTTGCTGGGTGCTGGCTGGTGTGGGTGCTGGGGGCTAAGTGCTGGTTGCTGGGCCCTGGGAGTGCTGGGTATTATGCATAAGCAGGTGCAGGGTATCTCTTGCTGCTTGATGCTGGGGCTAGTGGGTGCTGGGCACTGGGGCGGCTGGGCATGTCCAGGGGCAGTGTGTTGGCGGTGGTTGTGCGCATGTCTGGGAATGAGTGCTGGGCCATGGGGGTGCTGGGTGGAGGGTATGATGGGTGCATGTCATGGTTTAACCTGGCATGTGTGTGTGCTGGGCCCTGGTTGTGCTAGGTATGTGTGGGTGCTGGGTATTGGGCAGTGTGGGTGCTGTGTGGCGGGGCCTGGGCATGTCCAGGTGCTGGGCGGTCGGGGTGCTGGGCGGTCGCGATGCTGGGCGGTGGGCAGCAGGGAAGCTGCCTGCTGGGCACATCTGGGTGCTGGGCATGTCCAGGTGCTGGGCAGTGGTAGTGCTGGGTGCGTGGTGCTGGGGGTGGTGGTCCCTGGTGGTGCTGCATGCTGGGCATGTCCGGGTGCTGGGTGGTTGGAGTGTTGGGTGCATGCGAATGTTGGTTTCTGAGCCCTGGGAGTGCTGGGCACTGGGGCTGTTGGTTTCTGGGCGCTGGGGCTTCTGGGTTGTGTGCACTGGGGTTGCTGGGTGCTGGGCATGTCTGGGTGCTGGGCAATGGCTGGCTGCTGGGTTCTGGGCCCTGAGGTTGCTGGGTACCGGCCTTGCTGGGTGCTGGCTGGTGTGGGTGCTGGAGGCTAAGTACTCGGGGTGCTGGTTGCTGGGCCCTGGGAGTGCTGGGTACCATGCGTAAGCGGGTGCAGGGTATCTCTTGCTGCTGGGTGCTGGGGGTGCTGGGCACTGGGGCTGCTGGGTGCTGGGCATATCCAGGGGCTGTGTGTTGGTGGTGGGTGTGCTAGGTTGTGCGCATGTCCGAGAATGAGTGCTGGGCCATGGGGGTGCTGGGTGGAGGGTACGATGGGTGCATGTTGTGGTTTAACCCCAGCCTGCAAATAAACCCCACGCAGCCGCTGGCTCTCCTCCCCCCCCCACCCCGTGGGATGGGGGAGAGAATCGGGAGGGCACAAGTAGGAAAACTCCCGGGTTGAGATAAAAACAGTTTAATGATTGAAATAAAACGGAGTAGTACAGTAATAATAACAATGAGAACAACAACAACAACAGACGATACAAAGCAGGCAATGCACAATGCAACTGCTCACCGCTGTCGACTGTGTGTAGCGAACGGGGGGGGGGAGAGCCCCCTCCCCCGCCCCCTCCCATTTTTTATACTGAGCAGGATGTCACATGCTATAGAATACCCCACTGGCCAGCTAGGTCAACTACCCCGGCTGTGTTCCGCCCCCCCCCCCGCCACCCCCCCGGGTGAGACAAAAGTCTCCCGGTGCAAGCACCGCCCAGCAACAGCCAAAGCATTAAGGGGCCATCAACGCTCCTCTCACACCAAACCCAAAAGTCAGCACACCCCCCAAGCTACTGGGAAGAAAGTTAACTCTGTCCCAGCCAGAAGCAGGACAGTGCTGAGTGCTGTGTATGTCCGGGTGCTGGGCATGTCTGGGTGCGGGGTACTGCGCACTGGGGGTGCTGGGTGTGAGACGTGTGGGGGTGCTGGATGGTGGGTGTTTGGTGTGCTGAGTACAGAGCACTGGGGATGGTGGCTGCTGAGCACTGTGGGTACTATGCGTAAGCGGGTGCAGGGTATCTCTTGCTGCTGGGTGCTGGGGCTACTGGGTGCTGGGGATATTGTGTGCTGGGCACAGGCGTGCTTGGTGCTGGGCTTGTCCAGGTGCTTGGCATGACCGGGTGCTGGGCGCTGGGGATGCTGGTTGCTGCGGTGCTTGCTGCTGGGCCCTGGGGGTGCTGGGTGCTGAGCGCTGCGGGTGCTGGGCATTCCGGGTGCTATGTGCTGATCACTGGCAATGTTGGGGGCTGGTTTGCTGGGATCTGGGCAGTGGTGTGTTGAGTGCTGGGCATGTTTGGGTGCTGGGCATTTCTGGGTGCTGCATACTGGGCACTGGCGGTGTGGGGTGGTGGGGGTGCTGTGTGCTGGGCATGTCCGGGTGGTGGGTGTTGGGCAGTGGGAGTGTTGGGTGCTAGGTACTGGGGTGCTGGGCCCGGTATTGCTAGGTACTCTGCATAACTGAGTGCAGGGTATGTCTTGGTGTTGGATGCCTGGTGCTGGAGCTACTGGGTGCTGGGTTGTGGGCATATGCGGTGCTTCATGCTGGGCATATGCGGTGCTGGGTTGCGACGAGCGAGGGAAGGCAGGCAGTCGACTCAATGTGAGTGATAAGGCCAGCTTCAACTTTATTGTAAAACCCTACACATATTTATACACTAAGTTCTACCTTATGCATACTTGTCTCACAATCATTGGCTTAGCTCTAAAAATTACATTATCATATTCCTCCTACTTTCGGTTACTGCTATGTGGTCCGGGTTCCATCCTGTTTTTCTTATACTGTACTTTCTCAAAGTTGCTTATCTGCACAGAGCAAGGTCAGCATGACTTTCTTTTCTCCCTTCTCAGCATGACTCAGAATTTTCCCACCGCGGCCTAGTCTGGCTAACTTTCTCCAACAATTCCCCCTTTTTCTTTTTGGACCACCAATACATTGTGGTTCATTTTTACAACATTATTTAAAATACAGTGATATGCTATTTTTACTATAACTATAATTGTTAATAAAATACCAAGCCAGCGCTTGCGTAGTGCCTATGTTAGGCACTAGGGAAGCAAATACATTGGCTGTGGTTGACCATAATTCTATATTGTCGTTACAATCTGCCTGCAATTGATGTATAGACCTTTTGTGTCGATTTGTCGCTACTGTAGTTATATTAAGCCAACTTTGTCGGCTAACTGTGAGCAGAGTTAATTTACCTACATAACAAGGCCCTCCAAAGGCGTTCTTTGGAATGCCAGGCCATGCTCGATCCCCACAGATCAAAAAATATCCAGGGGGAAGAGCTTTGGCCATATCATTGTTCCACAAAGAGTTACTGGTTCCCTTCATACTCCGTCCATAGGCACTGAATGTTTTGGAAGCGTTATAATTCCCACAATATTGGCCTATTTCGAATCCTTTCGTAAAAGGTGAAACAACAGTCCAACCGGTGGTATTAACAAAAGGGTTGTTATCATCAGTGCGGCTGCTTATGCCGATCAATGACTGAAAGGTCTGGGCCTGTGCGGCAAAGCGGCTAAAGCTGCCAAACACAAAACATGTCTGAGTAGTAACATTATCAGTTGCATTTCCAATTTTTTCTGACCCCAAAAGGTCAATTTCTTGGGGGTCCCAAGGGAGAGTGTGATTTAGGGCTCTTATTAGTTGTACCGAGCAATCTGCTACAGTAACATTTATAAAATTAACTGTTACAGATGTCCAATTATCAAAATCTCTGGCAATAATTTCAGGAAAGCCTATCAGACATGTTTTAAAGGGCTCAGTTGCCGTAGCTGAACTCAGGCAAAAATCTGTCATCCCAGTTTTATTCGCCCACGCCACCCATAAGTTCGCACGGCTGGGCAACGGCATCGCTGGGATCAGTACAGACAGAGCTGCATTGATCATCATCAGCAACAGCAGCTTTGGTCCAGCGGCTTGGAATCCACTTCGGCCCTGTGGAAGTACACACATATAACCTCTACCCATATACTTCACTTCTGCTGGACCTTTCCACAGTCCAGTTGCTGGATCTCTATACATAACGAAAACTGGCTTGTCATCCTTATTTTCTTTAGGATAACCATGCACCCATGCTGGTGGCTCTTTCTGATCTGCAAAAATACATAAATGATTTAGCACAAAAAGAGTCTTAACAAGTCTTTCTTGTACATCTGAGATTTCCCTAAATTTTTGCAAATATTGTTTCAGCGTTTGATGCGCCCTTTCAATGATAGCTTGTCCCGTGGGTGAGTGCGGAATACCAGTAGTATGTCGCACTCCCCATGTTTGGAAAAAACGTTTCACTTTGGCGCTTGTGTATGCAGGGCCATTGTCAGTTTTTATCGTTTGTGGCACTCCCATAACTGCAAAACAACTAGTCAAATGTCGCATTACGTGGAGTGCTCGTTCTCCTGTTTGTGCCGTGGCCCATATAAATTTGCTATAGGTGTCAATCGTAACATGTATATATCTCAGTCTGCCAAAGTCAGCAACGTGAGTCACATCCACTTGCCACAATTCTCTGGCCTCGAGTCCCCTGGGATTCACACCGATTCCGAGACCAGGCCCATGGTGGCTACACGTAGGACAGGCCCGCACAATCCCCTGTAAAATGTCCGTAAAATATCCATAAATGTACACAAAATGTCCACTGCGTTCATTTAGTCCATGACTTTGGGCTCCATCTGTTATGGTGGTCACTCAGGTCAGCAGAGGTGGTGCGTTGCGTGGAGTTACTGGGCACCAAAGTTGGCTCAGGTCGGGTCACTGCTGCACTTGCGCTGCTTCTTGTAAAGTTTGTCCTCCGTTGGTTCAGGTGGTTCCTGCTGCTTGGGCATGGGCTTATCCACAGTCACAGACGCCTCGGGGTGTCCTGTCCCGCATGGACTCAGCCACAGGTCACAGTCCCTTCGATTCGAGTTCACGCTGCAGTTCCAGCCTGTCCAGCACAGCAGCACAGAAGCAGCAGCGATGCCCTGGCCATCTGCCAGCCCAGGCGCATCCCTATTGCTGTTATCAGAATGTTCCCAGGCACAGCACAGTAAGACGATAAGCAGTGCAGCAGTACAGCAAGCAGCAAGAGCAAAAAAGCAGCCACTAACGAGCACAAGACTCTAATACACATTAAGGCAAGCAAGCTCCATGGCAAGCACAAGAGCCTGCGAATTAATAGCTAAACAGCAGTAACAGCTATAAATTCAATCTAGCACATTCCAATCAAACGTGTCGTTATCTTGAATTGTAGTCTTTGGTTGCATTCCGGTAAATATCCATTCTAATACTCTCACAGTCTCCCCCTTTTTCTTTTTGCACTGCGTGAGTGCACCAATAAAATGTGTGGGGCCGTGCAAAACGGTTAAGTCCACAGGTAAGTCAGGGTCAATACGATCCACTGCTCGGTCAACGATGTGGGTACTGAGTTTTTGAATCACAATCGATAAGTCCTCGTAATATAAAAAGTCCTTGGAGACCACTGGATGATCGCCCCAACAACAACGCTCCATGAGATTGTCCATTGATAACTATGGGCCCTTTAATTCCTGTAGCAATTTTTCGCGGCCGGTCGTCAATTAGCGTGACATCTACTGCTGTTGCCAGATCCAGTCCGAGGCTCCCCCTGGTTGCTGGTCGAAGTTGGGTTGCTGGTCGAAGCTGGGCAATGGCGTCTGGTATCTCTGCACTGTCGTTTGGTTGGGGGCTGCCGTTGGCCTGAAGGTGACCGGAGCCGCGATTGGTGTCGGCGCGCTGCGGCTCTTGGCGCTCGGTTTCCCGTTTCCCGAACGCCGGCAGACCGTAGTATTATGATTATTCATTTGACAGTTCTGGCAGCTCCCGACATTGTCGACGCAGATGTCCTGGGTAGCCACATCGGAAGCACTTATACTCTCGTCGGCCAGTCGTCTTACTTTGGTGGGCATCCGGAGGCTTCAGTGGGGCAAGAGCTGCAAACGCCTGTCCCTGCGCCTTGAGTAATTTTTCCCCTAGTTCTCTGATTGTTTCAACTAACATGGCTTGAGCTCCTACAGGAACTCTACTCATTCGCTCTAACATGACTTCTATGGTGGCGTCTAAGGGTAAGGTGACAAGGATGCCCTTCGTATAAGTATTACAAGTCTCTAATACACACTGTCTCAGCAAAGGTCCTTTCATAAAATCTGCCATATCTGCGCGTCAATAGCGTCTGTGACTCTATCTACAAAAGATGCAAAAGGCTCCTCTCTTCCTTGTTTAATTGACATATATGAGGGAGGAGCTGGTGTAGTTTTAACTTTCTGCAAGGCTTCTCGTGCTAATTTCATAGATTCTAACAACACGTCTGGACCAGTTTGCATCTGCATTTCTACAGAGGCAAAAGGACCTATACCCATTAGTTGTTCTACAGTTACTCCAGCTAAACGATCATTTGGGGCTCGGGGCGAGCGCGCAGATATTTCACAAAGTCTTTGCCAGTGAGCTTGCCAAAGTAATTGTTGTGATTGCTTCAAAATAAGCCTCATTATGTTCTTAATATCTTCTGGACATAGCATTCCGCTACCCCAGATATAGTTTAGCATTTGCCTTGCAGGCTCACTATGCACTCCCGACTCATTAACTGTGTTTCGCAATTGATTTAATATTTTCCAATCTAGGGCCTGATGCACCCCAGTCATAGCCCCCGCGTTATCTACCTGGTAGATTACCGGGAAGGCTTGAGGGCTAATTTGATCTAATAAATCAAAATCTTTTGTTCAACAGCTTCTCGTGCTATTTTGTCCCAACTAACCCGCACTAAACGCGGGTCGGGGGGGGGTGGGGGGGTGGGGATGGGGGGTGGGGGGGGTGAGGGGTGGGGGGGTGGGGGGGTGAGGGGTGGGGGGTGGGGCCTTTAGAAGACTTTCAGCTTGAGCAGTCTCCTGTTCGCTACCGTCTACCCTCTCATTTTCACTTGGACCTTCCCTCTCCCCTCCCTTTCCCCCGGCGGTGCGGAGGGACAAGCCCTTTCTGTCGGTGGATCAGGAGGGGGACGAGAGGGTTGGCGAACAACGGGAACAGGAATTCCCGAAGGCGGAGGTGAAAAGTAGTCACCCCCTGCTGTGAGACGTCCAGCGGCAGGATTGGACTGCTCAAGCCGATCTGAGGCGGCTGTAGCTATTCGCCTTTCAGTTTTATATCTTTTTATACAATTAATAACATCTCTCCATGATTTCATTAATTTTTTTGCTGATTTATCATCATCGATTACTAGATCCCACAAACAATCTCCATAAAAACGCCACTCGTCTACTTCAAACATACTTTCAGGGTCTTTAAAAAACCCTTTCGCTTTCCCTAACGCAATTAAATCAGCCAGGTCTTTTAATTGGCTTACTCCCCGCTCTTCTAAAAAGCATTTTAAAATATCGAAGGCTACCTCTACTTCCATTGCGCGCTTCTCTTGACCCTCTTAATTATCCGGTCGTTTGCAGCCTTTTCCCACGGGTAGCCTTCTATCGGACGGCGAACCCCTTTTAATCATCCTGGGTTCAAGCACGGATCAGGCACGCCGCGACAGCATATACTGATCTTCTGCTCCCTGGTCGCTGCTACCAGTGCTTCTCCGATCTCGCTGTCTGGTGGAAAACAGGGATGGGGGGTCCCTGTTCGGGCGCCACTTGCGACGAGCGAGGGAAGGCAGGCAGTCGACTCAATGTGAGTGATAAGGCCAGCTTCAACTTTATTGTAAAACCCTACACATATTTATACACTAAGTTCTACCTTATGCATACTTGTCTCACAATCATTGGCTTAGCTCTAAAAATTACATTATCATATACCTCCTACTTTCGGTTACTGCTATGTGGTCCGGGTTCCATCCTGTTTTTCTTATACTGTACTTTCTCAAAGTTGCTTATCTGCACAGAGCAAGGTCAGCATGACTTTCTTTTCTCCCTTCTCAGCATGACTCAGAATTTTCCCACCGTGGCCTAGTCTGGCTAACTTTCTCCAACACTGGGTGGCTGTGCTGGGGTTGCTGGTGCTGTGCTCTGGGGATGCTGGATTCCTGGCACGTGCGTGGGCTGTGTGCTGGGCCCTGGTTGTGCCGGGTATGTGTGGGTGCTGGGTGTTGGGCAGTGTGGGTGCTGTGTGGTGGGCCCTGGACAGGACCGGGTGCAGGGTGCTGAGCACCGGGGTGTTGGGTGCTTGGCACGACTGGGTGCTGAGTGCTAGGCACTGGGGTTGGTGGCTGCTGGGAGCTAGAGGTGCTGGCTGTGGGCATTTCCAGTTGCTGGTCATGACCGGGTGCTGGGTCTTGTGGGTGCTGGGTGTGCCCCGGTGCTGGGCATGTCCTGATGCTGTGTGCTCGGCACTTGTTGTTCTGGGTGGTGGGCAGTGAGGGTGCTGGGCGCTGGGGATGCTGGGCAATGCGGTGCTGGGCAGTGGGGCTGCTGGGTGCTGGGCATGTCCAGGGGCTGTGTGTTGGCGGTGGGTGTGCTAGGTTGTGCGCATGTCTGGGAATGAGTGCTGGGCCATGGGGGTGCTGGGTGGAGGGTATGATGGGTGCATGTCGTGGTTTAACCCCAGCCTGCAAAAAAACCCCACGCAGCTGCTGGCTCTCCTCCCCCCCACACCCCGTGGGATGGGGGAGAGAATCGAGAAGGCACAAGTAGGAAAGCTCCCGGGTTGAGATAAAAACAGTTTAATGATTGAAATAAAACGAAGCAGAACAGTAATAATAACAATGAGAACAACAACAACAACAGACGATACAAAGCAGGCAATGCACAATGCAACTGCTCACCGCTGCCGACCGCGTGTCATGAACTGGGGCGGGGGGGGGGGGGGAGAGTCGTGTCCTCCCCCTGCCCCCTCCCATTTTTTATTCTGAGCAGGATGTCACATGCTATAGAATACCCCATTGGCCAGCTAGGTCAACTACCCCGGCTGTGTTCCGCCCCCCCCCCCCCGCCACCCCCCCGGGTGAGACAAAAGTCTCCCGGTGCAAGCACCGCCCAGCAACAGCCAAAGCATTAAGGGGCCATCAACGCTCCTCTCACACCAAACCCAAAAGCCAGCACACCCCCCAAGCTACTGGGAAGAAAGTTAACTCTGTCCCAGCCGGAAGCAGGACAGTGCTGAGTGCTGTGTATGTCCGGGTGCTGGGCATGTCTGGGTGCGGGGTACTGCGCACTGGGGGTGCTGGGTGGTGGGGGAGCTGGATGGTGGGTGTTTGGTGTGCTGAGTACAGAGCACTGGGGGTGCTGGTGTGAGACGTGTGGGGGTGCTGGATGGTGGGTGTTGGGTATGCTGGTTGCTGGGCACTGGGGATGCTGCGTGTGAGACGTGTGGGGGTGCTGGATGGTAGGTGTTTGGCGTGCTGAGTACAGAGCACTGGGGGTGGTGGATGCTGAGCGCTGCGGGTGCTGGGTGCTGGGCATGTCCGGGTGCTATGTGCTGATCACTGGAGATGTTGGGGGCTGGTTTGCTGGGATCTGGGCAGTGGTGTGTTGAGTGCTGGGCATGTTTGGGTGCTGGCCATGTCTGGGTGCTGGGTACTGGGCGCTGGCTGTGGTGGGGCAGTGGGGGTGCTGTGTGCTGGGCATGTCCGGGTGGTGGGTGTTGGGCAGTGGCAGTATTGGGTTCTAGATACTGGGGTGCTGGGCCCTGGTATTGCTGGCTACTATACATAACTGAGTGCAGGGTATGTCTTGGTGCTGGATGCTGGGTACTGGAGGTACTGGGTGCTGGGTGTTGGGCATATGCGGTGCTAGGTGCTGGGCATATGCGGTGCTGGGTGGCTGTGCTGGGGTTGCTGGGTGCTGTGCTGTGAGGGTGCTGGATTCCTGACATGTGCGTGTGCTGTGTGCTGGGCCCTGGTTGTGCCGGGTATGTGTGAGTGCTGGGTGTTGGGCAGTGTGGGTGCTGTGTGGCGGGGCCTGGGCATGTCTGGGTGCTGGGCGGTCGGGATGCTGGGCGGTGGGCAGCAGAGAAGCTGCCTGCTGGGCATGTCTGAGTGCTGGGCATGCGTGGGTGCTGGGTACTGGGCAGTGGCGGTGGTGGGCGGTGGTGGTGCTGTGTGCTGGGCATGTCTGGGTGCTGGGCATGTGTGGGTGCTGGGTACTGGGCAGTGGGGGTGGTGGCGGTGGTGGTGCTGTGTGCTGGGCATGTTGGGCTGCTGGGTTTTGGGCGGTGGGCGTGCTGGGTGTGTGCGTGTGTTGGTTTCTGGGCACTGGGGGTGCTGGGTGTTGTGCACTGGGGTTGCTGGGTGCTGGGCATGTCCGGGTGGCGGGCACCGCTGGGTGCTGGGCCCTGAGGTTGCTGCGTGCTGGGCACTGGGCTTGCTGGTGCTGCTGGTGCGGGTGCTGGGGGCTAGGTGTTGTCCGAAAAGCGGATTCGTGCCCGGCGTGGAAGGAACTGTTGGAGTGACCATGGGTCGGAATAGGAGCGCGTTCCCGGAGTAATGAGGAGTCCCAATGTGGGTATGGTCATTCTCCTTTATTTCAAGATATTGTGCTACTTTTATAAGCTAGCCACAGTAACACGCGCACCTCCGAATCCTCTATTGGTTTACAGTCAGCAAGCACACGAATCTGAACATACACAGATTGGTCAAAAGCAGGTGTCCACGCGAACGCTTCCTGCGCCTGCATTCCGTTACATAATCTACTGATATTTACATTCCTCAGCCTGTTTTTCCTACTCTACTATCACTTCAGAGACTCTAAAACTACAATTGCTCTTTAGCAGCCTTCTACTATTACTAACAAATCCTCAGTGCTTGGAATGTTCATAGGATGACCGTTATTTAATAAAAATCCCTCCACAAGGAACCAATTCCACACGCTCAGGAGAGAGATTGTTTTATGCAGGCCTGGGTGCTCGGTGGACTTGCCACAAATGAAGCACACCAGGTCTAATCACCTTTCTGTTTGTATCCATGCTTCTCATACATATTTTCAGTTTCTCTTTTACATATTCCTTAAATTTCCGAGAACCGATTATAATATTACATCATCCTAGACACATGTGCACTAAAACCTTTAGGGTCTCCTTGAGGGTCTCGGGTGGTCTGTGGTGGTCGGCGGGGTAGTGAACTCTTCGTGAACCTGTTCCTTTCTTTCCTTATAAGGTCGAGGTTTGTCTCCGAGCCACGTCTGGACTACCTTTGTTTACGGTTCTCGTTTCCAAGGTTACTCTTCACTAGAGTCTAACACTGCTTCCAGGAGACACGATTTAGACTACAATTCTACACACCTGCAAACACCACACCTGCTAGTTCCCTAACTTCTAAGCCACAAGTCTTCATTGTGTAGAATTACAGAAGCGAGCCGAGGTACTGGGGCTACTGGTTGCTGGGCCCTGGGAGTGCTGGATACCATGCATAATTGGGTGCAGGGTATGTCTTGCTGGTGGATGCTGGGCACTGGGGCTGCTGGGCATGTCTCGATGCTGTGTGTTGGCGGTGGGTGTGCTGGGTTGTGCGCATGTCCGGGAATTCGTGCTGGGCCCTGGGAGTGCTGGGTGCGGGGAGCTAGGGGTGCTGGCTGTGGGCATTTCCAGGTACTGGTCATGACCAGTGCTGGTTGTTGGGTCTTGTGGGTGCTGGGCGTGTGCAGGTGCTGGGCACGTCCGGATGCTGTGTGCTCGGCACTTGGGGTTCTGGGTGGTGGGCAGTGAGGGTGCGCACCAAACACCCACCATCCAGCACGCCCACAAGTCTCACACCCAGCACCCGCAGTGGCAGGAACCAGCATACCCAACACCCAGCTTCCAGCACACCCACTGCCCAGGACCTGCATACGCTGCATTGAACACAGCACCCCCAGCACCCGGTAACCGATAGCCCCAGCGCCCAGCACGCCAGGGTCCAGCAACCAACACACGCCCAAAACCCAGCACCCAGCACCCCCACCGCCCAAAACCCAGCACCCCGACGTGCCCAGCACACAGCAGTCCCAGGTACCACCACCCCCAGCGCCAAGCACCCAGCACCACCATTGCTCAGCACCTGGACATGCCCAGCACCTAGCACCACCCCCCCCAGTGCCCAACACCCAGCACCCACACATACCCAGCACAACCAGGGCCCAGCACACAGTACACGCACATGCCAGGAATCCAGCACCCTCACAGCACAGCACCCAGCAACCCCAGCACAGCCACCCAGCACCGCATATGCCCAACACCCAGCACTGCATATGCCCAGCACCCGGGACCTCCAGCACCAAGCATCCAGCACCAAGACATACCCTGCACTCAGTTTTGCATATTGCCGAGCAATGCCAGGGCCCAGCACCCCCAGTACCTAGCACCCAGCACTCCCACTGCCCAGTACCCAGCACCCCGACATGCCCAGCACACAGCACCCGCACCGCCCCGCACTGCCAGTTCCCAGTACCCAGCACCCAGACATGCCCAGCACGCAGACAAACATGCCCAGCGCCCAACACACCAGAACACAGCAAACCAGCCCCCAAGAACACCAGTGATCAGCACATAGCACCTGGACATGCCCAGCACCTGCAGCACTCAGCACCCCAAACACCCACCATTACAACACACTCACAGGTCTCACACACTTCCGCCCAGTGCCCGGAAACCAGCATACCCAACACTCAGCATCCAGCACCCCCACCCCCCAGCACCCAGTGCCCAGCACGCTGCACTTAGACGTGGCCAGCACCCGGACATGCTCAGCACCCAGCAACACAGGGGCACAGAACCCAGCAGCCCCAGCGCCCAGAAACCAACCACCCCAGCGTCCAGCACCCAGTACACCCAGGGCCCGGCAACCAACACCCGCACATGCCCAGCACCCCCACCACCCAGCACAGGGACACGCCCAGCACCCAGCACACCCAAAGACCAGCACCCCCAGCGCCAAGCACCCAGCACCGCCATTGCCTAGCACCCGGACACGCCCAGCACCCAGCACCACCACCGCCCACCACGGCCAGCGCACAGTACCCAGCACGGGGACATGCCCAGCACTCAGACATGCCTAGCAGGCAGCTTCCCTGCTCCCCATCGCCCAGAACCTCCAGTGCCCATCACCCAGCACCCAGACATGCCCAGCGCCCACCACACAGCACCCACACTGCCCAACACCCACACATACCCAGCACAACCAGGGAAGAGCACACAGCACACGCACGTGCCAAGAAACAAGCACCCCCCGAGCACAGAACCCAGCAACTCCAGAGCACAGGCCCAGCACCGGATATGCCCAGCACCCAGTACCTCCAGCACCAAGAGATACCCTGCACTCAGTTATGCATAGTACCCAGCAACACCAGGGCCCCGCAACCGCACCAGCCAGCACCCAGCAACCCGAGTGCCCAGCCCCCATCAACCTCAGGGCCCAGCCCCCAGCACCCGCACATTCCCAGCACCCAGCAACCCCACTGCCCAACCCACCCCCCGGACATGCCCAGCACACAGCACCCCCAGGGACCACCACCCCCAGCGCCCAGTACCCAGCACCTGGACATGCCCAGCACCCAAACATGCCCAGCACGCTACACACCAGAACACAGCAAACCAGCCCCCAACATCCCCAGTGATCAGCACGTAGCACCCGGACGTGCCCAGCACCCAGCACGCCCAGCACCCAGTACACCAAACACCCACCACCATACAGGTCTCGCAGCCAGCACCTCCCCAGTGCCCAGAAACCAGCATACCCAACACCCCCACAGCCCAAGAACCCATTTACCCAGCATCCAGACATGCCCAGCACTCGGACATACACAGCACCCCCAGGGCCCAGCACTAACTCCTGGACAGGCGCACAACCCAGCACCCCAACCGCCAACAAACAGCACCTGGACATGCCCACCACTCAGCAGCCCCAGTGCCCAGCACCCAGCACCGCAACAGCCAGCATCCCCAGCGTCCAGCACCCTCACCGCCGACCACCCAGAACCCCAAGTGCCGAGCACACAGCATCCGCACATACCCAGCACCTCGAGACGCCCAGCACCTGGTCATGTCCAGCAACTGAAATGCCCAAAGCCAGCACCCCTAGCTCCCAGCAGCCAGTACCCCCAGTGCCCAGCATCAGTCATGCCAAGGACGAGGACATGCCCAGCACCCAACACCCCAGCGGCCAACACCTAATACCCCCAGCACCCAGCAGCAAGACATACCCTGCACCCGCTTACGCATAGTACCCAGCACTCCCAGGGCCCAGCAACCAGCACCCACAGGACTTAGCACCCAGCAACCCCAGTGCCCAGCACCCAATACCCCCAGCTCCCAGTAGCCCCAGAACCCACCATCCAGCAGCAAGACATACCCTGCACCCCCTTATGCATAGTACCCAGCACTCCTAGCCCCCAGCAGTCGCGTCGCCCAGCACCCAGCAACCCCAGTGCCTAGCACCCACTAACCCCAGTGCCCAGCATCCCCAGCGCACAGCATCCGGCATATGGGCATACCCAGCACACGGACATACCCACTAGCCAGCACCCCTAGTGCCCAGCACCCAAAACTCCCTCCATCCATCACCCAGACATGCCCAGTGCTCAGCGCCCCCAACAGCCAGGATCAGAAAATGCCCAGCAACAAGCACTCCCATGCCTACCACCGCCAGTGCCCAATAACCAGCACACAGACAATGCCCACCAGCCAGCATCCAGAACCCAGCGCCAAGCACTCAGTACACAGGCATGCCCAGCACCCTGATATGCATAGTCCCCAGCACCCCCACTGCCCAGCAGTCCCAGTGCCCCGGACCCATCACTTGGACATGCTCAGCACCCAGAGATGTCCAGCACCCCGCATGCCCAGTCCCTGGAACCCAGTACCCCCAATGACCAGCACCCAGCGCAGCCAGTGCCCAGCACTGCCTGTAGCCAGCATCCACCACCCAGGCACGATCATCGCCTGCCCATTCCCAGCACCAAATCCTCCCAGTGCCCAGCACAGGGACATGGCGAGCACCCAGATATGCCCAACACCCAGCAGCCGCAGCACCCAGACCTGTCCAGAACCCACTCCACTCAGGGCCTAGCACACAGTACCCCCACGACCCAGCACCGACACATGCCCAGCACCAAGCACTGCCAAAGATCCCAAGGGGTGCTAGGTGTGCTGGATGTTGCGCATTTGCGGTGCTGGAGACGGCTGGGTGCTGGGCAGCTGAGAAGGGGCTGTAAAGGGAAGGTGAGCACTGCGAACATATTTCAGTCCTGGCAAAACGTGTGTGGGAGCTCGACGGGGCGCTTGTCTGCTTTGCAGTTGGGCTGCGGCAAGGTTGACGGTTGAGTGCTACGGCAAGCGCCTAGCCCCGGTGGTGGTGGGGACCTCAAAGGGCTGCCGGGGCAGGCGAGTGCAACGAACGCCAGTCATCTTGGTTCCCTCTGTGTTGGAGCGCCATCTGGTGGGTAGACGTTTCAGAGCCTGGCTCTGCTGAAGGTAAGATGTAGGTTGATGTTTAGGTGGGAGACCAAAGAGAAGGGAGCAGGGGTTGGTGGGGCTGAGGAGGGGCTGACAAGAGATCGTGAGGGCCAGCATCAGCCTTCATTCCTGGCCACGTCTGCCCCAGAGCCCCATGTGGTGGGTGGCCGCTTTGGAGCTTGGCCCTGATGAGAAGGGATATGTCGAGGATAACTGGGGGAACAGACACAGAGCGCCGGTGTTGGTGGGGCTGAGAAGGGGGTGCCAAGGGACCGTGAGGGCCAACATCAGCCTTGGTTCCTGGCTATCTCAATGCCAAGCCCCATGTGGAGCGTGGCCGCTTCGGAGCTCTGCCCTGATGAGGGTCAGGGCTAGGTTGAGGTTAGGTGGGAGAAGAGACACAGAGATCCGGTGTTAGTGGGGCTGCCTAGGGACAGCAAAGGAAAGGTGAGGGCGAGCATCAGCCTTGGTTCCTGGCTACTTCAGTGCCAAGCCCCATGTGTAGCGTGGCCACTTCGGAGCTTGGCCCTGATGAGGGTAAGGGCAAGGTTGAGGTTAGGTGGAGAACAGGCACAGAACCACGGTGTTGGTGGGGCTGCCTAGGGACTGCAAAAGGAAGGTGAGAGCCACCATCAACCTTGGTTCCTGGCTACTTCAGTGCCTGAGCCCCATGTCGAGGGTAGCCTCTTCGGAGCTTGGCTCCGCTAAGAGTAAGGCATATGTCGAGGATAAGTGGGAGAACAGAGACAGAGCTTCGGTTTCGTGGGGCTACCATGGGAAGGTGAGGGCCAGCATCAAGCTGCATTTCTGGTTACCTTAGTGCCAAGCTCCACGTGGAGGGTGGCCGCTTCGGAGCTTGGCTCCCATGAGGGTCAGGGATAGGTCGATGTTAGGTGCGAGCAGAGACACAGAGCCCTGGTGTTGGTGGGCCTGAGAAGCAGCTGCCAAGAGCCCGTGAGGGCCAGCCTCAGCCTTGCTTCCTGCCTACTTCAGTGCCAAGCCCCATGTAGTCGGTGGCCACTTCGGAGTTGGCCCTGATGAGGGTCTGGGCTAGGTTGAGGTTAGGTGGGAGAACAGGCACAGAGCCCCGGTGTTGGTGGGGCTGCCTAGGGACTGCAAATGGAAGGTGAGAGCCACAATCAACCTTGGTTTCTGGCTACTTCAGTGCCTGAGCCCCATGTCGAGGGTGGCCTCTTCGGAGCTTGGCCGTGAAGGCTAGCATCAGCCTTGGTTCCTGGCTACTTCAGTGCCTAGCTCCATGTGGCCGGTGACCACTTCGGAGCTTGGCCCTGATGAGGGTCTGGGCTAGGTTGAGGTAAGGTGGGAGAACAGAGACAGAGCCCCGGCATTGGTGCGGCTGAGAAGGGGCTGCGCAGTGATCGTGAGGACCAGCATCTACCTTGGTTCTTGGCTGCCTCAGTGCTTAAGCCCCACATGAAGAGTGGTCCCTTTGGAGCTTGGCTCCGATGAGGGTAAGGGATAGGTCGGTGTTAGATGCGAGCACAGACACAGAGCCCCGGTATTGGTGGGGCCGACAAGAGACCGTGAGGAGCAGCACCAAGCTGCATTTCTGGTTACCTTAGTGCCAAGCTCCACGTGGAGGGTGGCCGCTTCGGAGCTTGGCTCCGATGAGGGTCAGGGATAGGTCGATGTTAGGTGCGAGCAGAGACACAGAGCCCCGGTTTTGGTGGGCATGAGAAGGAGCTGCCAAGAGCCCGTGAGGGCCAGTATCAGCCTTTGTTCCTGGCTACTTCAGTGCCAAGCCCCATGTGGTCGGTGGCCACTTCGGAGCTTGGCCCTGATGAGGGTCAGGGCTAGGTTGAGGTTAGGAAGGAGAACAGGCAGAGAGCCCCGGTGTTGGTGGGCTTGCCTAGGGACTGCAAATGGAAGGTGAGGGCCAGCACCACCCTTGATTCCTGGCTATCTCAGTGCCAAGCCCCATGTGGAGTGTGGCCGCTGCGGAGCTTTGCCCTGATGAGGGTAAGGGATATGTGGAGGCTAAGTGGGAGAAGATACAGAGCCCCGGTACTGGTGGGGCTGAGAAGGGGCTAAAAAGAGATCGTGAGGGCCAGCATCAACCTTGATTTCAGGCTCATTCAGTACCTAAGCCCCACGTCGGGAGTGGTCGCTTCGGAGCTTGGCTCCGATGAGGGTAAGGGATAGGTTGATGTTAGGTGCGAGCAGAGACACAGAGCCCCGGTATTGGTGGGGTTGAGACGGGGCTGCCCTTCAGTGCCTGAGCCCCATGTTGAGGGTGGCATCTTCGGAGCTTGGCTCCGATGAGGGTAAGAGATATGTCGAGGATAAGGTGGAGAACAGAGACAGAGCCCCGGTTTTGGTGGGGCTACCAAGGGAAGGTGAGGGCCAGCATCAAGATGCATTTCTGGTTACCTTAGTGCCAAGCTCCACGTGGAGGGTGGCCGCTTCGGAGCTTGGCCCTGATGAGGGTCTGGGCTAGGTTGAGGTAAGGTGGGAGAACAGAGACAGAACCCCGGCATTGGTGCCGCTGAGAAGGGGCTGCGCAGTGATCGTGAGGACCGGCATCTACCTTGGTTCTTGGCTGCCTTAGTGCCTAAGCCCCACATGAAGAGTGGTCCCTTTGGAGCTTGGCTCCGATAAGGGTAAGGGATAGGTCGCTGTTAGATGCGAGCACAGACACAGAGCCCCGGTATTGGTGGGGCCGACAAGAGACCGTGAGGGCCAGCATCAAGATGCATTTATGGTTACCTTAGTGCCAAGCTCCACGTGGAGGGTGGCCGCTTCGGAGCTTGGCCCTGATGAGGGTCAGGGATAGGTCGATGTTAGGTGCGAGCAGAGACACAGAGCCCCGGTGTTGGTGGGCCTGAGAAGGAGCTGCCAAGAGCCCGTGAGGGCCAGCATCAGCCTTGGTTCCTGGCTACTTCAGTGCCAAGCCCCATGTGGTCGGTGGCCACTTCGGAGCTTTGCCCTGATGAGGGTCTGGGCTAGGTTGAGGTTAGGTGGGAGAACAGGCACAGAGCCCCGGTGTTGGTGGGGCTGCCTAGGGACTGCAAATGGAAGGTGAGGGCCACCATCAACCTTGGTTCCTGGCTACTTCAGTGTCTGAGCCCCATGTCGAGGGTGGCCTCTTCGGTGCTTGGCCGTGAGGGCTAGCATCAGCCTTGGTTCCTGGCTACTTCAGTGCCTAGCTCCATGTGGCCGGTGGCCGCTTCGGAGCTTGGCTCCGATGAGGGTAATGTATAGGTGGGTGTTAGATGCGAGCAGAGACACAGAGCCCCGGTATTGGTGGGGCCGACAAGAGACCGTGAGGGCCAGCATCGAGATGCATTTCTGGTTACCTTAGTGCCAAGCTCCATGAGGTCGGTGGCCACTTCGGAGCTTGGCCCTGATAAGGGTCTGGGCTAGGTTGAGGTTAGGAGGGAGAATAGGCAGAGAGCCCCGGTGTTGGTGGGCTTGCCTAGGGACTGCAAATGGAAGGTGAGGGCCAGCACCACCCCTGATTCCTGGCTATCTCAATGCCAAGCCCCATATGGAGCGTGGCCGCTTCGGAGCTCTGCCCTGATGAGGGTCACGGCTAGGTTGAGGTTAGGTGGGAGAACAGACACAGAGATCCGGTGTTAGTGGGGCTGCCTAGGGACAGCAAAGGAAAGGTGAGGGCGAGCATCAGCCTTGGTTCCTGGCTACTTCAGTGCCAAGCCCCATGTGTAGCGTGGCCACTTCGGAGCTTGGCCCTGATGAGGGTAAGGGCAAGGTTGAGGTTAGGTGGGAGAACAGGCACAGAACCACGGTGTTGGTGGGGCTGCCTAGGGACTGCAAAAGGAAGGTGAGAGCCACCATCAACCTTGGTTCCTGGCTACTTCAGTGCCTGAGCCCCATGTCGAGGGTAGCCTCTTCGGAGCTTGGCTCCGCTAAGAGTAAGGCATATGTCGAGGATAAGTGGGAGAACAGAGACAGAGCTTCGGTTTGGTGGGGCTACCAAGGGAAGGTGAGGGCCAGCATCAAGCTGCATTTCTGGTTACCTTAGTGCCAAGCTCCACGTGGAGGGTGGCCGCTTCGGAGCTTGGCTCCGATGAGGGTCAGGGATAGGTCGATGTTAGGTGCGAGCAGAGACACAGATCCCTGGTGTTGCTGGGCCTGAGAAGCAGCTGCCAAGAGCCCGTGAGGGCCAGCCTCAGCCTTGCTTCCTGCCTACTTCAGTGCCAAGCCCCATGTAGTCGGTGGCCACTTCGGAGTTGGCCCTGATGAGGGTCTGGGCTAGGTTGAGGTTAGGTGGGAGAACAGGCACAGAGCCCCGGTGTTGGTGGGGCTGCCTAGGGACTGCAAATGGAAGGTGAGAGCCACAATCAACCTTGGTTTCTGGCTACTTCAGTGCCTGTGCCCCATGTCGCCGGTGGCCTCTTCGGAGCTTGGCCGTGAGGGCTAGCATCAGCCTTTGTTCCTGGCTACTTCAGTGCCAAGCCCCATGTGGTCGGTGGCCACTTCGGAGCTTGGCCCTGATGAGGGTCAGGGCTAGGTTGAGGTTAGGAAGGAGAACAGGCAGAGAGCCCCGGTGTTGGTGGGCTTGCCTAGGGACTGCAAATGGCAGGTGAGGGCCAGCACCACCCTTGATTCCTGGCTATCTCAGTGCCAAGCCCCATGTGGAGTGTGGCCGCTGCGGAGCTTTGCCCTGATGAGGGTAAGGGATATGTGGAGGCTAAGTGGGAGAAGATACAGAGCCCCGGTACTGGTGGGGCTGAGAAGGGGCTGCAAAGAGATCGTGAGGGCCAGCATCAACCTTGATTCCAGGCTCATTCAGTACCTAAGCCCCACGTGGGGAGTGGTCGCTTCGGAGCTTGGCTCCGATGAGGGTAAGGGATAGGTTGATGTTACGTGCGAGCAGAGACACAGAGCCCCGGTATTGGTGGGGCTGAGACGGGGCTGCCCTTCAGTGCCTGAGCCCCATGTTGAGGGTGGCCTCTTCGGAGCTTGGCTCCGATGAGGGTAAGAGATATGTCGAGGATAAGGTGGAGAACAGAGACAGAGCCCCGGTTTTGGTGGGGCTACCAAGGGAAGGTGAGGGCCAGCATCAAGATGCATTTCTGGTTACCTTAAGTGCCAAGCTCCATGAGGTCGGTGGCCACTTCGGAGCTTGGCCCTGATGAGGGTAAGGGATAGGTTGAGGTTAGGTGGGAGAACAGGCAAAGAGCACCGGTGTTGGTGGGTCTGAGAAGGGGCTGCCAAGGGACCGTGAGGGCCAGCATCAGCCTTGGTTACTGGCTACTTCAGTGCCTAGCTCCATGTGGCCGGTGGCCACTTCGGAGCTTTGCCCTGATGAGGGTCTGGGCTAGGTTGAGGTAAGGTGGGAGAACAGAGACAGAACCCCGGCATTGGTGCCGCTGAGAAGGGGCTGCGCAGTGATCGTGAGGACCGGCATCTACCTTGGTTCTTGGCTGCCTTAGGGCCTAAGCCCCACATGAAGAGTGGTCGCTTCGGAGCTTGGCTGCGATGAGGGTAAGGGATAGGTCGCTGTTAGATGCGAGCACAGCCACAGAGCCCCGGTATTGGTGGGGCCGACAAGAGACCGTGAGGGCCAGCATCAAGATGCATTTCTGGTTACCTTAAGTGCCAAGCTCCATGAGGTCGGTGGCCACTTCGGAGCTTGACCCTGATGAGGGTAAGGGATAGGTTGAGGTTAGGTGGGAGAACAGGCAAAGAGCACCGGTGTTGGTGGGGCTGAGAAGGGGCTGCCAAGGGACCGTGAGGGCCAGCATCAGCCTTGGTTACTGGCTACTTCAGTGCCTAGCTCCATGTGGCCGGTGGCCACTTCGGAGCTTTGCCCTGATGAGGGTCTGGGCTAGGTTGAGGTAAGGTGGGAGAACAGAGACAGAACCCCGGCATTGGTGCCGCTGAGAAGGGGCTGCGCAGTGATCGTGAGGACCGGCATCTACCTTGGTTCTTGGCTGCCTTAGTGCCTAAGCCCCACATGAAGAGTGGTCGCTTCGGAGCTTGGCTGCGATGAGGGTAAGGGATAGGTCGCTGTTAGATGCGAGCACAGCCACAGAGCCCCGGTATTGGTGGGGCCGACAAGAGACCGTGAGGGCCAGCATCAAGATGCATTTCTGGTTACCTTAAGTGCCAAGCTCCATGAGGTCGGTGGCCACTTCGGAGCTTGACCCTGATGAGGGTAAGGGATAGGTTGAGGTTAGGTGGGAGAACAGGCAAAGAGCACCGGTGTTGGTGGGGCTGAGAAGGGGCTGCCAAGGGACCGTGAGGGCCAGCATCAGCCTTGGTTACTGGCTACTTCTGTGCCTAGCTCCATGTGGCCGGTGGCCACTTCGGAGCTTGGCCCTGATGAGGGTCTGGGCTAGGTTGAGGTAAGGTGGGAGAACAGAGACAGAACCCCGGCATTGGTGCCGCTGAGAAGGGGCTGCGCAGTGATCGTGAGGACCGGCATCTACCTTGGTTCTTGGCTGCATTAGTGCCTAAGCCCCACATGAAGAGTGGTCCCTTTGGAGCTTGGCTCCGATGAGGGTAAAGATTAGGTCGCTGTTAGATGCGAGCACAGACACAGAGCCCCAGTATTGGTGGGGCCGACAAGAGACCGTGAGGGCCAGCATCAAGATGCATTTCTAGTTACCTTAGTGCCAAGCTCCACGTGGAGGGTGGCCGCTTCGGAGCTTGGCCCTGATGAGGGTCAGGGATAGGTCGATGTTAGGTGCGAGCAGAGACACAGAGCCCCGGTGTTGGTGGGCCTGAGAAGGAGCTGCCAAGAGCCCGTGAGGGCCAGCCTCAGCCTTGCTTCCTGCCTACTTCAGTGCCAAGCCCCATGTGGTCGGTGGCCACTTCGGAGCTTGGCCCTGATGAGGGTCAGGGATAGGTCGATGTTAGGTGCGAGCAGAGACACAGAGCCCTGGTGTTGGTGGGCCTGAGAAGGAGCTGCCAAGAGCCCGTGAGGGCCAGCATCAGCCTTGCTTCCTGGCTACTTCAGTGCCAAGCCCCATGTGGTCGGTGGCCACTTCGGAGCTTGGCCCTGATGAGGGTCTGGACTAGGTTGAGGTTAGGTGGGAGAACAGGCACAGAGCCCCGGTGTTGGTGGGGCTGCCTAGGGACTGCAAATGGAAGGTGAGGGCCACCATCACCCTTGGTTCCTGGCTACTTCAGTGCCTAGCTCCATGTGGCCGGTGGCCACTTCGGAGCTTGGCCCTGATGAGGGTCTGGGCTAGGTTGAGGTAAGGTGGGAGAACAGAGACAGAACCCCGGCATTGGTGCCGCTGAGAAGGGGCTTCGCACTGATCGTGAGGACCGGCATCTACCTTGGTTCTTGGCTGCCTTAGTGCCTAAGCCCCACATGAAGAGTGGTCCCTTTGGAGCTTGGCTCCGATGAGGGTAAGGGATAGGTCGGTGTTAGATGCGAGCACAGACACAGAGCCCTGGTATTGGTGGGGCCGACAACAGACCGTGAGGTGCAGCATCAAGATGCATTTCTGGTTACCTTAGTGCCAAGCTCCACGTGGAGGGTGGCCGCTTCGGAGCTTGGCCCTGATGAGGGTCAGGGATTGGTCGATGTTAGGTGCGAGCAGAGACACAGAGCCCCCGTGTTGGTGGGCCTGAGAAGGAGCTGCCAAGAGCCGGTGACGGCCAGTACCAGGCTTGCTTCCTGCCTACTTCAGTGCCAAGCCCCATGTGGTCGGTGGCCACTTCGGAGCTTGGCCCTGATGAGGGTCAGGGATAGGTCGATGTTAGGTGCGAGCAGAGACACAGAGCCCCGGTTTTGGTGGGCCTGAGAAGGAGGTGCCAAGAGCCCGTGAGGGCCAGTATCAGCCTTTGTTCCTGGCTACTTCAGTGCCTAGCTCCATGTGGTCGGTGGCCACTTCGGAGCTTGGCCCTGATGAGGGTCTGGGCTAGGTTGAGGTTAGGAGGGAGAGCAGCCAGAGAGCCCCGGTGTTGGTGGGCTTGCCTAGGGACTGCAAATAGAAGGTGAGGGCCAGCACCACCCTTGATTCCTTGCTATCTCACTGCCAAGCCCCATGTGGAGTGTGGCCGCTGCGGCGCTTTGCCCTGATGAGGGTAAAGGATATGTCGAAGCTAAGTGGGAGAACAGATACAGAGCCCCGGTATTGTTGGGGCTGAGAAGGGGCTGCCAAGAGATCGTGAGGGCCAGCATCAACCTTGATTCCAGGCTACTTCAGTACCTAATCCCCACGTGGGGAGTGGTCTCTTCGGAGCTTGGCTCCGATGAGGGTAAGAGATATGTCGAGGATAAGGTGGAGAACAGAGACAGAGCCCCGGTTTTGGTGGGGCTACCAAGGGAAGGTGAGGGCTAGCATCAAGCTGGATTTCTGGTTACCTTAGTGCCAAGCTCCACGTAGAGCGTGGCCTCTTCGGAGCTTGGCCCTGATGAGGGTCTGGGCTAGGTTGAGGTAAGGTGGGAGAACACAGACAGAGCCCCGGTATTGGTGCGGCTGAGAAGGGGCTGCGCAGTGATTTGAGGACCAGTATCTACCTTGGTTCTTGGCTGCCTCAGTGCCTAAGCCCCACATGAAGAGTGGTCGCTTCGGAGCTTGGCTCCGATAAGGGTAAGGGATAGGTCGGTGTTAGATGCGAGCAGAGACACAGAGCCCCGGTACCGGTGGGGCTGAGAGGGGGCTGCAAAGAGATCGTGAGGGCCAGCATCAACCTTGATTCCAGGCTCATTCAGTACCTAAGCCCAACGTGGGGAGTGGTCGCTTCGGAGCTTGGCCCTGATGAGTGTCTGGGCTAGGTTGAGGTAAGGAGGTAGAAAAGGCACAGAGCCCCGTGTTGCTGGGGCTGCCTAGGGACTGCAAATGGAAGGTGAGGGCCACCATCAACCTTGGTTCCTGGCTACTTCAGTGCCTGTGCCCCATGTCGCCGGTGGCCTCTTCGGAGCTTGGCCGTGAGGGCTAGCATCAGCCTTGGTTCCTGGCTACTTCAGTGCCTAGCTCCATGTGGCCGGTGGCCGCTTCGGAGCTTGGCTCCGATGAGGGTAAAGTATAGGTGAGTGTTAGATGCGAGCAGAGACACAGAGCCCCGGTATTGGTGGGGCCGACAAGAGACCGTGAGGGCCAGCATCGAGATGCATTTCTGGTTACCTTAGTGCCAAGCTCCATGAGGTCGGTGGCCACTTCGGAGCTTGGCCCTGATGAGGGTCTGGGCTAGGTTGAGGTTAGGAGGGAGAACAGGCAGAGAGCCCCGGTGTTGGTGGGCTTGCCTAGGGACTGCAAATGGAAGGTGAGGGCCAGCACCACCCCTGATTCCTGGCTATCTCAGTGCCAAGCCCCATGTGGAGTGTGGCCGCTGCGGAGCTTTGCCCTGATGAGGGTAAGGGATATGTCGAGGCTAAGTGGGAGAACAGCTACAGAGCCCCGGTACTGGTGGGGCTGAGAAGGGGCTGCAAAGAGATCGTGAGGGCCAGCATCAACCTTGATTCCAGGCTACTTCAGTACCTAAGCCCCACGTGGGGAGTGGTCTCTTCGGAGATGGGCTCCGATGAGGGTAAGGGATAGGTTGATGTTAGGTGCGAGCAGAGACACAGAGCCCCGGTATTGGTGGGGCTGAGACGGGGCTGCGCTTAAGTGCCTGAGCCCTATGTTGAGGTTGGCCTCTTCGGAGCTTGGCTCCGATGAGGGTCAGGGATATGTCGAGGATAAGTGGGAGAACAGCGACAGAGCCCCGGTGTTGGTGGGGCTGAGAAGGGGCTGCCAAGAGACCGTGAGGGCCAGCATCCTACTTGGTTCCTAGCTACTTCAGTGCCTAACTCCATGTGGCCACTTGGAAGCTTGGCCCTGATGAGGGTCAGGGCTAGGTTGAGGTTAGGTGGGAGAACAGGCACAGAGCCCCGGTGTTGGTGGGGCTGCCTAGGGACTGCAAATGGAAGGATGAGGGCCACCATCAACCTTGGTTCCTGGCTACTTCAGTGTCTGAGCCCCATGTCGAGGGTGGCCTCTTCGGTGCTTGGCCGTGAGGGCTAGCATCAGCCTTGGTTCCTGGCTACTTCAGTGCCTAGCTCCATGTGGCCGGTGGCCACTTCGGAGCTTGGCCCTGATGAGGGTCTGGGCTAGGTTGAGGTAAGGTGGGAGAACAGAGACAGAGCCCCGCCATTGGTGCGGCTGAGAAGTGGCTGCGAAGTGATCGTGAGAGCCAGCATCAACCTTGTTTCCTGGCTACTTCAGTGCCAAGCCCCATGTGGAGGGTGGCCGCTTCGGAGCTTGGCCCTGATGAGGGTCAGGGATAGGTCGATGTTAGGTGCGAGCAGAGACACAGAGCCCCGTTGTTGGTGGAGATGAGAAGGAGCTGCCAAGAGACCGTGAGGGCCAGCATCCGCCTTGGTTCCTTGCTACTTCAGTGCCTAGCTCCATGTGGCCACTTCGGAGCTTGGCCCTGATGAGGGTAAGGGATAGGTCGCTGTTAGGTGCGAGCAGAGATACAGTGCCACGGTGTTGATGGGGCTGAGAAGTGGCTGCCAAGAGATCGTGAGGGCCAGCATCGTCCTTGATTCCTGGCTATTTCTGTGCCTGAGCCGGAGGAGGTGGGTGGCCGTTTCGGAGCTTGCCTCTGAGGAAGATAAGGGATAGTTTGAGGTTCTGCGTAGATAACGAGATCCTTCTGCATTAGTTAACGCCACCCACCACATGGACTCCAACGACCCTTCCCGGTCCCACCACCCCTCTCCGTTATTCTCAAACCTAAATATCAACCTTTGCCTTACCATCTCTCGAGCCCATTTCGTAAACGGCTTCCCACCAGAGGGCGCTCCAACACAGAAAGAACCAGGATTGAAAGCTGTTTCTGGCTCTTGCCTTTCGTGGCAGCCCTTTCCGAGGGAGCTGCTCTCGCTCTACCACCCAACCAGCAACCTTACCACAGCCCAACTGCAAAGCAGTCGATCCCCTCTTCGGGCTCCCATAAACTGACAGGCAGGACTGAAAGATGCTGGTGGCTCTCACCTTCCCTTGATAGACCCTTCTCAGCTGCCCAACACCCAGCCAGCTCCAGCACCCCAAATATGCCATATGCACCACACCTAGCACTCCTTGCTACACATTGGTGGTGCCTGGTGCTAGGCATGTTCCGTTGCTGAGTGGTGGGTTGTTGGGCACTGCGGGGACTGGCTTCTTGTCATGTCCTGGTGCTGGGGCTGCTGAGTGCTGTGTGCTGGGCTCCGGGGCTGCTGGGTGCTGTGTGCTGGGCTCTGGGGCTGCTGGGCATGTCGAGGTGCTGTGCATTGGCGGTGCGTGTGCTGGGTTGTGTGCATGTGTGGGAATCAGTGCTGGGCCATGGGAGTGCTGGGCCCTGGCAGTGCTGGGTGGAGGGTATGATGGGTGCATGTGTTGGTTTAACCCCAGCCTGCAAATAAACCCCACGCAGCCGCTGGCTCACCTCCCCCCCCCACCCCGTGGGATGGGGGAGAGAATCGGGAGGGCACAAGTAGGAAAGCTCCCGGGTTGAGATAAAAACAGTTTAATGATTGAAATAAAACGAAGTAGAACAGTAATAATAACAATGAGAACAACAACAACAACAGACGATACAAAGCAGGCAATGCACAATGCAACTGCTCACCGCTGCCGACCGCGTGTCGCGAACGGGGGGGGGAGAGCCCCCTCCCCCTCCCATTTTTTATTCTGAGCAGGATGTCACATGCTATAGAATACCCCATTGGATAGCTGGGTCAACTATGCCGGCTGTGCTCCCCATCCCCCCGCCCCCCCAACGCCCCCCGAGCTTCCTGTGGGAGGCCGAAAAGAGAAAACAAAAGTCTCCCGGTACAAGCACCGCCCAGCAACAGCCAAAGTATTAAGGGGCCATCAACGCTCCTCTCACACCAAACCCAAAAGCCAGCACACCCCCCCCAAGCTACTGGGAAGAAAGTTAACTCTGTCCCAGCCGGAAGCAGGACAGTGCAGTGCACTGGAGTTCTGAGTGCTGGGTCCTAGGGGTACTGTGTATGTTCGGGTGCTGGGCATATCCGCGTGCGGGTACTGGGCAGCTGGGGTGGTGGTGGTACTGGATGCTGGGCATTGGGTATGCTGGTTTCTGGGCACTGGGGGTGGTGGGTGCTGAGCGCAGCGTGTGCTGGCTGCTATGTGCAGATCACTGGGGATGGTGGGGGCTGGTTTGCTGCTTTCTGGTGTGTTGGGCGCTGGGCATGTTTGGGTGCTGGGCATGTCTGGGTGCTGGGCACGGGCAGTGGGGGTGCTGGGTACGTCCGGGTGGTGGGTATTGGGCGGTGGGAGTGCTGGGTGCTAATTACTGGGGATGCTGGGCCCTGGCATTGCTTGGTACTATGCATAACTGAGTGCCGGGTATGTCTTGGTGCTGGCCATATCCGGTGCTGGCCATATCCGGTGCTAGGTGTGTGCTCTGGGTTTGCTGGGTGCTGTGCTGTGAGGGTGCTGGATTCCTGGCATGTGCGTGTGCTGTGCCTTGGTTGTGCTGGGTATGTGTGGGTGTTGGGCAGTATGGGTGCTGCGTGGTGGGCGCTGGGCATGTGCCGGTGCTGGGTGATGGGCACTGGAGGTCCTGGGCGATGGGGAGCAGGGAAGCTGCCTGGTAGGAATGTCTCAGTGCTGGGCATATCCGGGTGCTTGGTACTGTGCACTGGTGGTGGTGGTACTGGGTGATGGGCTCTGGATGTCCTGGGCGATGGGGAGCAGGGAAGCTGCCTGGTAGGAATGTCTCAGTGCTGGGCATATCCGGGTGCTTGGTACTGTGCACTGGTGGTGGTGGTACTGGGTGCTGGGCATGTCCGGGTGCTAGGCAATGGCGGTGCTGGGTGCTTGGCGCTGGGCGTGATAGTCTTTGGGTGTGCTGGGTGGTGGGGGTGCTGGGCATGTGCGGGTGTTGGTTGCTGGGCCCTGGGTGTACTGAGTGCTGGACACTGGGGTGGTTGGTTTCTGGGCACTGGGGCTTCTGGGTTCTGTGGACTGGGGTTGCTGGGTGCTGGGCATGTCTGGGTGCTGGGCAATGGCTGGCTGCTGGGTTCTGGGCCCTGAGGTTGCTGGGTGCTGGGCACCGGCCTTGCTGGGTGCTGGCTGGTGTGGGTGCTGGGGGCTAAGTGCTGGTTGCTGGGCCCTGGGAGTGCTGGGTATTATGCATAAGCAGGTGCAGGGTATCTCTTGCTGCTTGATGCTGGGGCTAGTGGGTGCTGGGCACTGGGGCGGCTGGGCATGTCCAGGGGCAGTGTGTTGGCGGTGGGTGTGCTAGGTTGTGCGCATGTCTGGGAATGAGTGCTGGGCCATGGGGGTGCTGGGTGGAGGGTATGATGAGTGCATGTCATGGTTTAACCTGGCATGTGTGTGTGCTGGGTCCTGGTTGTGCTAGGTATGTGTGGGTGCTGGGTATTGGGCAGTGTGGGTGCTGTGTGGCGGGGCCTGGGCATGTCCAGGTGCTGGGCGGTCGGGGTGCTGGGCGGTCGCGATGCTGGGCGGTGGGCAGCAGGGAAGCTGCCTGCTGGGCACATCTGGGTGCTGGGCATGTCCAGGTGCTGGGCAGTGGTAGTGCTGGGTGCGTGGTGCTGGGGGTGGTGGTCCCTGGTGGTGCTGCATGCTGGGCATGTCCGGGTGCTGGGTGGTTGGAGTGTTGGGTGCATGCGAATGTTGGTTTCTGAGCCCTGGGAGTGCTGGGCACTGGGGCTGTTGGTTTCTGGGCGCTGGGGCTTCTGGGTTGTGTGCACTGGGGTTGCTGGGTGCTGGGCATGTCTGGGTGCTGGGCAATGGCTGGCTGCTGGGTTCTGGGCCCTGAGGTTGCTGGGTACCGGCCTTGCTGGGTGCTGGCTGGTGTGGGTGCTGGAGGCTAAGTACTCGGGGTGCTGGTTGCTGGGCCCTGGGAGTGCTGGGTACCATGCGTAAGCGGGTGCAGGGTATCTCTTGCTGCTGGGTGCTGGGGATGCTGGGTGCTGGGGGTGCTGGGCACTGGGGCTGCTGGGTGCTGGGCATATCCAGGGGCTGTGTGTTGGTGGTGGGTGTGCTAGGTTGTGCGCATGTCCGAGAATGAGTGCTGGGCCATGGGGGTGCTGGGTGGAGGGTACGATGGGTGCATGTCGTGGTTTAACCCCAGCCTGCAAATAAACCCCACGCAGCCGCTGGCTCTCCTCCCCCCCACACCCCGTGGGATGGGGGAGAGAATCGGGAGGGCACAAGTAGGAAAACTCCCGGGTTGAGATAAAAACAGTTTAATGATTGAAATAAAACGAAGTAGTACAGTAATAATAACAATGAGAACAACAACAACAACAGACGATACAAAGCAGGCAATGCACAATGCAACTGCTCACCGCTGTCGACTGTGTGTAGCGAACGGGGGGGGGGGGAGAGCCCCCTCCCCCGCCCCCTCCCATTTTTTATACTGAGCAGGATGTCACATGCTATAGAATACCCCATTGGCCAGCTAGGTCAACTACCCCGGCTGTGCTCCCCACCCCCGCCCCCTCCCCCCCCGAGCTTCCTGTGGGAGGCTGAAAAGAGAGAACAAAAGTCTCCCGGTGCAAGCACCGCCCAGCAACAGCCAAAGCATTAAGGGGCCATCAACGCTCCTCTCACACCAAACCCAAAAGCCAGCACACCCCCCAAGCTACTGGGAAGAAAGTTAACTCTGTCCCAGCCGGAAGCAGGACAGTGCTGAGTGCTGTGTATGTCCGGGTGCTGGGCATGTCTGGGTGCGGGGTACTGCGCACTGGGGGTGCTGGGTGTGAGACGTGTGGGGGTGCTGGATGGTGGGTGTTTGGTGTGCTGAGTACAGAGCACTGGGGATGGTGGCTGCTGAGCACTGTGGGTACTATGCGTAAGCGGGTGCAGGGTATCTCTTGCTGCTGGGTGCTGGGGCTACTGGGTGCTGGGGATATTGTGTGCTGGGCACAGGCGTGCTTGGTGCTGGGCATGTCCAGGTGCTTGGCATGACCGGGTGCTGGGCGCTGGGAATGCTGGTTGCTGCGGTGCTGGCTGCTGGGCCCTGGGGGTGCTGGGTGCTGAGCGCTGCGGGTGCTGGGCATTCCGGGTGCTATGTGCTGATCACTGGCGATGTTGGGGGCTGGTTTGCTGGGATCTGGGCAGTGGTGTGTTGAGTGCTGGGCATGTTTGGGTGCTGGGCATTTCTGGGTGCTGCATACTGGGCACTGGCGGTGTGGGGTGGTGGGGGTGCTGTGTGCTGGGCATGTCCGGGTGGTGGGTGTTGGGCAGTGGGAGTGTTGGGTGCTAGGTACTGGGGTGCTGGGCCCGGTATTGCTAGGTACTCTGCATAACGGAGTGCACGGTATGTCTTGGTGCTGGATGCCTGGTGCTGGAGCTACTGGGTGCTGGGTTGTGGGCATATGCGGTGCTTCATGCTGGGCATATGCGGTGCTGGGTGGCTGTGCTGGGGTTGCTGGTGCTGTGCTCTGGGGATGCTGGATTCCTGGCATGTGCGTGTGCTGTGTGCTGGGCCCTGGTTGTGCCGGGTATGTGTGGGTGCTGGGTGTTGGGCAGTGTGGGTGCTGTGTGGTGGGCCCTGGACACGACCGGGTGCAGGGTGCTGAGCACCGGGGTGTTGGGTGCTTGGCACGACTGGGTGCTGAGTGCTAGGCACTGGGGTTGGTGGCTGCTGGGAGCTAGAGGTGCTGGCTGTGGGCATTTCCAGTTGCTGGTCATGACCGGGTGCTGGGTCTTGTGGGTGCTGGGTGTGCCCCGGTGCTGGGCATGTCCTGATGCTGTGTGCTCGGCACTTGTTGTTCTGGGTGGTGGGCAGTGAGGGTGCTGGGCGCTGGGGATGCTGGGCAATGCGGTGCTGGGCAGTGGGGCTGCTGGGTGCTGGGCATGTCCAGGGGCTGTGTGTTGGCGGTGGGTGTGCTAGGTTGTGCGCATGTCTGGGAATGAGTGCTGGGCCATGGGGGTGCTGGGTGGAGGGTATGATGGGTGCATGTCGTGGTTTAACCCCAGCCTGCAAAAAAACCCCACGCAGCCGCTGGCTCTCCTCCCCCCCCCACCCCATGGGATGGGGGAGAGAATCGAGAAGGCACAAGTAGGAAAGCTCCCGGGTTGAGATAAAAACAGTTTAATGATTGAAATAAAACGAAGTAGAACAGTAATAATAACAATGAGAACAACAACAACAACAGACGATACAAAGCAGGCAATGCACAATGCAACTGCTCACCGCTGCCGACCGCGTGTCGCGAACGGGGGGGGGAGAGCCCCCTCCCCCTCCCATTTTTTATTCTGAGCAGGATGTCACATGCTATAGAATACCCCATTGGATAGCTGGGTCAACTATGCCGGCTGTGCTCCCCATCCCCCCGCCCCCCCAACGCCCCCCGAGCTTCCTGTGGGAGGCCGAAAAGAGAAAACAAAAGTCTCCCGGTACAAGCACCGCCCAGCAACAGCCAAAGTATTAAGGGGCCATCAACGCTCCTCTCACACCAAACCCAAAAGCCAGCACACCCCCCCCAAGCTACTGGGAAGAAAGTTAACTCTGTCCCAGCCGGAAGCAGGACAGTGCAGTGCACTGGAGTTCTGAGTGCTGGGTCCTAGGGGTACTGTGTATGTTCGGGTGCTGGGCATATCCGCGTGCGGGTACTGGGCAGCTGGGGTGGTGGTGGTACTGGATGCTGGGCATTGGGTATGCTGGTTTCTGGGCACTGGGGGTGGTGGGTGCTGAGCGCAGCGTGTGCTGGCTGCTATGTGCAGATCACTGGGGATGGTGGGGGCTGGTTTGCTGCTTTCTGGTGTGTTGGGCGCTGGGCATGTTTGGGTGCTGGGCATGTCTGGGTGCTGGGCACGGGCAGTGGGGGTGCTGGGTACGTCCGGGTGGTGGGTATTGGGCGGTGGGAGTGCTGGGTGCTAATTACTGGGGATGCTGGGCCCTGGCATTGCTTGGTACTATGCATAACTGAGTGCCGGGTATGTCTTGGTGCTGGCCATATCCGGTGCTGGCCATATCCGGTGCTAGGTGTGTGCTCTGGGTTTGCTGGGTGCTGTGCTGTGAGGGTGCTGGATTCCTGGCATGTGCGTGTGCTGTGCCTTGGTTGTGCTGGGTATGTGTGGGTGTTGGGCAGTATGGGTGCTGCGTGGTGGGCGCTGGGCATGTGCCGGTGCTGGGTGATGGGCACTGGAGGTCCTGGGCGATGGGGAGCAGGGAAGCTGCCTGGTAGGAATGTCTCAGTGCTGGGCATATCCGGGTGCTTGGTACTGTGCACTGGTGGTGGTGGTACTGGGTGATGGGCTCTGGATGTCCTGGGCGATGGGGAGCAGGGAAGCTGCCTGGTAGGAATGTCTCAGTGCTGGGCATATCCGGGTGCTTGGTACTGTGCACTGGTGGTGGTGGTACTGGGTGCTGGGCATGTCCGGGTGCTAGGCAATGGCGGTGCTGGGTGCTTGGCGCTGGGCGTGATAGTCTTTGGGTGTGCTGGGTGGTGGGGGTGCTGGGCATGTGCGGGTGTTGGTTGCTGGGCCCTGGGTGTACTGAGTGCTGGACACTGGGGTGGTTGGTTTCTGGGCACTGGGGCTTCTGGGTTCTGTGGACTGGGGTTGCTGGGTGCTGGGCATGTCTGGGTGCTGGGCAATGGCTGGCTGCTGGGTTCTGGGCCCTGAGGTTGCTGGGTGCTGGGCACCGGCCTTGCTGGGTGCTGGCTGGTGTGGGTGCTGGGGGCTAAGTGCTGGTTGCTGGGCCCTGGGAGTGCTGGGTATTATGCATAAGCAGGTGCAGGGTATCTCTTGCTGCTTGATGCTGGGGCTAGTGGGTGCTGGGCACTGGGGCGGCTGGGCATGTCCAGGGGCAGTGTGTTGGCGGTGGGTGTGCTAGGTTGTGCGCATGTCTGGGAATGAGTGCTGGGCCATGGGGGTGCTGGGTGGAGGGTATGATGAGTGCATGTCATGGTTTAACCTGGCATGTGTGTGTGCTGGGTCCTGGTTGTGCTAGGTATGTGTGGGTGCTGGGTATTGGGCAGTGTGGGTGCTGTGTGGCGGGGCCTGGGCATGTCCAGGTGCTGGGCGGTCGGGGTGCTGGGCGGTCGCGATGCTGGGCGGTGGGCAGCAGGGAAGCTGCCTGCTGGGCACATCTGGGTGCTGGGCATGTCCAGGTGCTGGGCAGTGGTAGTGCTGGGTGCGTGGTGCTGGGGGTGGTGGTCCCTGGTGGTGCTGCATGCTGGGCATGTCCGGGTGCTGGGTGGTTGGAGTGTTGGGTGCATGCGAATGTTGGTTTCTGAGCCCTGGGAGTGCTGGGCACTGGGGCTGTTGGTTTCTGGGCGCTGGGGCTTCTGGGTTGTGTGCACTGGGGTTGCTGGGTGCTGGGCATGTCTGGGTGCTGGGCAATGGCTGGCTGCTGGGTTCTGGGCCCTGAGGTTGCTGGGTACCGGCCTTGCTGGGTGCTGGCTGGTGTGGGTGCTGGAGGCTAAGTACTCGGGGTGCTGGTTGCTGGGCCCTGGGAGTGCTGGGTACCATGCGTAAGCGGGTGCAGGGTATCTCTTGCTGCTGGGTGCTGGGGATGCTGGGTGCTGGGGGTGCTGGGCACTGGGGCTGCTGGGTGCTGGGCATATCCAGGGGCTGTGTGTTGGTGGTGGGTGTGCTAGGTTGTGCGCATGTCCGAGAATGAGTGCTGGGCCATGGGGGTGCTGGGTGGAGGGTACGATGGGTGCATGTCGTGGTTTAACCCCAGCCTGCAAATAAACCCCACGCAGCCGCTGGCTCTCCTCCCCCCCACACCCCGTGGGATGGGGGAGAGAATCGGGAGGGCACAAGTAGGAAAACTCCCGGGTTGAGATAAAAACAGTTTAATGATTGAAATAAAACGAAGTAGTACAGTAATAATAACAATGAGAACAACAACAACAACAGACGATACAAAGCAGGCAATGCACAATGCAACTGCTCACCGCTGTCGACTGTGTGTAGCGAACGGGGGGGGGGGGAGAGCCCCCTCCCCCGCCCCCTCCCATTTTTTATACTGAGCAGGATGTCACATGCTATAGAATACCCCATTGGCCAGCTAGGTCAACTACCCCGGCTGTGCTCCCCACCCCCGCCCCCTCCCCCCCCGAGCTTCCTGTGGGAGGCTGAAAAGAGAGAACAAAAGTCTCCCGGTGCAAGCACCGCCCAGCAACAGCCAAAGCATTAAGGGGCCATCAACGCTCCTCTCACACCAAACCCAAAAGCCAGCACACCCCCCAAGCTACTGGGAAGAAAGTTAACTCTGTCCCAGCCGGAAGCAGGACAGTGCTGAGTGCTGTGTATGTCCGGGTGCTGGGCATGTCTGGGTGCGGGGTACTGCGCACTGGGGGTGCTGGGTGTGAGACGTGTGGGGGTGCTGGATGGTGGGTGTTTGGTGTGCTGAGTACAGAGCACTGGGGATGGTGGCTGCTGAGCACTGTGGGTACTATGCGTAAGCGGGTGCAGGGTATCTCTTGCTGCTGGGTGCTGGGGCTACTGGGTGCTGGGGATATTGTGTGCTGGGCACAGGCGTGCTTGGTGCTGGGCATGTCCAGGTGCTTGGCATGACCGGGTGCTGGGCGCTGGGAATGCTGGTTGCTGCGGTGCTGGCTGCTGGGCCCTGGGGGTGCTGGGTGCTGAGCGCTGCGGGTGCTGGGCATTCCGGGTGCTATGTGCTGATCACTGGCGATGTTGGGGGCTGGTTTGCTGGGATCTGGGCAGTGGTGTGTTGAGTGCTGGGCATGTTTGGGTGCTGGGCATTTCTGGGTGCTGCATACTGGGCACTGGCGGTGTGGGGTGGTGGGGGTGCTGTGTGCTGGGCATGTCCGGGTGGTGGGTGTTGGGCAGTGGGAGTGTTGGGTGCTAGGTACTGGGGTGCTGGGCCCGGTATTGCTAGGTACTCTGCATAACGGAGTGCACGGTATGTCTTGGTGCTGGATGCCTGGTGCTGGAGCTACTGGGTGCTGGGTTGTGGGCATATGCGGTGCTTCATGCTGGGCATATGCGGTGCTGGGTGGCTGTGCTGGGGTTGCTGGTGCTGTGCTCTGGGGATGCTGGATTCCTGGCATGTGCGTGTGCTGTGTGCTGGGCCCTGGTTGTGCCGGGTATGTGTGGGTGCTGGGTGTTGGGCAGTGTGGGTGCTGTGTGGTGGGCCCTGGACACGACCGGGTGCAGGGTGCTGAGCACCGGGGTGTTGGGTGCTTGGCACGACTGGGTGCTGAGTGCTAGGCACTGGGGTTGGTGGCTGCTGGGAGCTAGAGGTGCTGGCTGTGGGCATTTCCAGTTGCTGGTCATGACCGGGTGCTGGGTCTTGTGGGTGCTGGGTGTGCCCCGGTGCTGGGCATGTCCTGATGCTGTGTGCTCGGCACTTGTTGTTCTGGGTGGTGGGCAGTGAGGGTGCTGGGCGCTGGGGATGCTGGGCAATGCGGTGCTGGGCAGTGGGGCTGCTGGGTGCTGGGCATGTCCAGGGGCTGTGTGTTGGCGGTGGGTGTGCTAGGTTGTGCGCATGTCTGGGAATGAGTGCTGGGCCATGGGGGTGCTGGGTGGAGGGTATGATGGGTGCATGTCGTGGTTTAACCCCAGCCTGCAAAAAAACCCCACGCAGCCGCTGGCTCTCCTCCCCCCCCCACCCCATGGGATGGGGGAGAGAATCGAGAAGGCACAAGTAGGAAAGCTCCCGGGTTGAGATAAAAACAGTTTAATGATTGAAATAAAACGAAGTAGAACAGTAATAATAACAATGAGAACAACAACAACAACAGACGATACAAAGCAGGCAATGCACAATGCAACTGCTCACCGCTGCTGACCGCGTGTCATGAACTGGGGCGGGGGGGGGGGGGGGAGAGTCGTGTCCTCCCCCTGCCCCCTCCCATTTTTTATTCTGAGCAGGATGTCACATGCTATAGAATACCCCATTGGCCAGCTAGGTCAACTACCCCGGCTGTGTTCCGCCCCCCCCCCCCCGCCACCCCCCCGGGTGAGACAAAAGTCTCCCGGTGCAAGCACCGCCCAGCAACAGCCAAAGCATTAAGGGGCCATCAACGCTCCTCTCACACCAAACCCAAAAGCCAGCACACCCCCCAAGCTACTGGGAAGAAAGTTAACTCTGTCCCAGCCGGAAGCAGGACAGTGCTGAGTGCTGTGTATGTCCGGGTGCTGGGCATGTCTGGGTGCGGGGTACTGCGCACTGGGGGTGCTGGGTGGTGGGGGAGCTGGATGGTGGGTGTTTGGTGTGCTGAGTACAGAGCACTGGGGGTGCTGGGTGTGAGACGTGTGGGGGTGCTGGATGGTGGGTGTTGGGTATGCTGGTTGCTGGGCACTGGGGATGCTGCGTGTGAGACGTGTGGGGGTGCTGGATGGTAGGTGTTTGGCGTGCTGAGTACAGAGCACTGGGGGTGGTGGATGCTGAGCGCTGCGGGTGCTGGGTGCTGGGCATGTCCGGGTGCTATGTGCTGATCACTGGAGATGTTGGGGGCTGGTTTGCTGGGATCTGGGCAGTGGTGTGTTGAGTGCTGGGCATGTTTGGGTGCTGGCCATGTCTGGGTGCTGGGTACTGGGCGCTGGCTGTGGTGGGGCAGTGGGGGTGCTGTGTGCTGGGCACGTCCGGGTGGTGGGTGTTGGGCAGTGGCAGTATTGGGTTCTAGATACTGGGGTGCTGGGCCCTGGTATTGCTGGCTACTATACATAACTGAGTGCAGGGTATGTCTTGGTGCTGGATGCTGGGTACTGGAGGTACTGGGTGCTGGGTGTTGGGCATATGCGGTGCTAGGTGCTGGGCATATGCGGTGCTGGGTGGCTGTGCTGGGGTTGCTGGGTGCTGTGCTGTGAGGGTGCTGGATTCCTGACATGTGCGTGTGCTGTGTGCTGGGCCCTGGTTGTGCCGGGTATGTGTGAGTGCTGGGTGTTGGGCAGTGTGGGTGCTGTGTGGCGGGGCCTGGGCATGTCTGGGTGCTGGGCGGTCGGGATGCTGGGCGGTGGGCAGCAGAGAAGCTGCCTGCTGGGCATGTCTGAGTGCTGGGCATGCGTGGGTGCTGGGTACTGGGCAGTGGCGGTGGTGGGCGGTGGTGGTGCTGTGTGCTGGGCATGTCTGGGTGCTGGGCATGTGTGGGTGCTGGGTACTGGGCAGTGGGGGTGGTGGCGGTGGTGGTGCTGTGTGCTGGGCATGTTGGGCTGCTGGGTTTTGGGCGGTGGGCGTGCTGGGTGTGTGCGTGTGTTGGTTTCTGGGCACTGGGGGTGCTGGGTGTTGTGCACTGGGGTTGCTGGGTGCTGGGCATGTCCGGGTGGCGGGCACCGCTGGGTGCTGGGCCCTGAGGTTGCTGCGTGCTGGGCACTGGGCTTGCTGGTGCTGCTGGTGCGGGTGCTGGGGGCTAGGTGTTGTCCGAAAAGCGGATTCGTGCCCGGCGTGGAAGGAACTGTTGGAGTGACCATGGGTCGGAATAGGAGCGCGTTCCCGGAGTAATGAGGAGTCCCAATGTGGGTATGGTCATTCTCCTTTATTTCAAGATATTGTGCTACTTTTATAAGCTAGCCACAGTAACACGCGCACCTCCGAATCCTCTATTGGTTTACAGTCAGCAAGCACACGAATCTGAACATACACAGATTGGTCAAAAGCAGGTGTCCACGCGAACGCTTCCTGCGCCTGCATTCCGTTACATAATCTACTGATATTTACATTCCTCAGCCTGTTTTTCCTACTCTACTATCACTTCAGAGACTCTAAAACTACAATTGCTCTTTAGCAGCCTTCTACTATTACTAACAAATCCTCAGTGCTTGGAATGTTCATAGGATGACCGTTATTTAATAAAAATCCCTCCACAAGGAACCAATTCCACACGCTCAGGAGAGAGATTGTTTTATTCAGGCCTGGGTGCTCAGTGGACTTGCCTCAAATGAAGCACACCAGTTCTAATCACCTTTCTGTTTGTATCCATGCTTCTCATACATATTTTCAGTTTCTCTTTTACATATTCCTTAAATTTCCGAGAACCGATTATAATATTACATCATCCTAGACACATGTGCACTAAAACCTTTAGGGTCTCCTTGAGGGTCTCGGGTGGTCTGTGGTGGTCGGCGGGGTAGTGAACTCTTCGTGAACCTGTTCCTTTCTTTCCTTATAAGGTCGAGGTTTGTCTCCGAGCCACGTCTGGACTCCGTTTGTTTACGGTTCTCGTTTCCAAGGTTACTCTTCACTAGAGTCTAACACTGCTTCCAGGAGACACGATTTAGACTACAATTCTACACACCTGCAAACACCACACCTGCTAGTTCCCTAACTTCTAAGCCACAAGTCTTCATTGTGTAGAATTACAGAAGCGAGCCGAGGTACTGGGGCTACTGGTTGCTGGGCCCTGGGAGTGCTGGATACCATGCATAATTGGGTGCAGGGTATGTCTTGCTGGTGGATGCTGGGCACTGGGGCTGCTGGGCATGTCTCGATGCTGTGTGTTGGCGGTGGGTGTGCTGGGTTGTGCGCATGTCCGGGAATTCGTGCTGGGCCCTGGGAGTGCTGGGTGCGGGGAGCTAGGGGTGCTGGCTGTGGGCATTTCCAGGTACTGGTCATGACCAGTGCTGGTTGTTGGGTCTTGTGGGTGCTGGGCGTGTGCAGGTGCTGGGCACGTCCGGATGCTGTGTGCTCGGCACTTGGGGTTCTGGGTGGTGGGCAGTGAGGGTGCGCACCAAACACCCACCATCCAGCACGCCCACAAGTCTCACACCCAGCACCCGCAGTGGCAGGAACCAGCATACCCAACACCCAGCTTCCAGCACACCCACTGCCCAGGACCTGCATACGCTGCATTGAACGCAGCACCCCCAGCACCCGGTAACCGATAGCCCCAGCGCCCAGCACGCCAGGGTCCAGCAACCAACACACGCCCAAAACCCAGCACCCAGCACCCCCACCGCCCAAAACCCAGCACCCCGACGTGCCCAGCACACAGCAGCCCCAGGGACCACCACCCCCAGCGCCAAGCACCCAGCACCACCATTGCTCAGCACCTGGACATGCCCAGCACCTAGCACCACCCCCCCCAGTGCCCAACACCCAGCACCCACACATACCCAGCACAACCAGGGCCCAGCACACAGTACACGCACATGCCAGGAATCCAGCACCCTCACAGCACAGCACCCAGCAACCCCAGCACAGCCACCCAGCACCGCATATGCCCAACACCCAGCACTGCATATGCCCAGCACCCGGGACCTCCAGCACCAAGCATCCAGCACCAAGACATACCCTGCACTCAGTTTTGCATATTGCCGAGCAATGCCAGGGCCCAGCACCCCCAGTACCTAGCACCCAGCACTCCCACTGCCCAGTACCCAGCACCCCGACATGCCCAGCACACAGCACCCGCACCGCCCCGCACTGCCAGTTCCCAGTACCCAGCACCCAGACATGCCCAGCACGCAGACAAACATGCCCAGCGCCCAACACACCAGAACACAGCAAACCAGCCCCCAAGAACACCAGTGATCAGCACATAGCACCTGGACATGCCCAGCACCTGCAGCACTCAGCACCCCAAACACCCACCATTACAACACACCCACAGGTCTCACACACTTCCGCCCAGTGCCCGGAAACCAGCATACCCAACACTCAGCATCCAGCACCCCCACCCCCCAGCACCCAGTGCCCAGCACGCTGCACTTAGACGTGGCCAGCACCCGGACATGCTCAGCACCCAGCAACACAGGGGCACAGAACCCAGCACCCCCAGCGCCCAGAAACCAACCACCCCAGCGTCCAGCACCCAGTACACCCAGGGCCCGGCAACCAACACCCGCACATGCCCAGCACCCCCACCACCCAGCACAGGGACACGCCCAGCACCCAGCACACCCAAAGACCATCACCCCCAGCGCCAAGCACCCAGCACCGCCATTGCCTAGCAGCCGGACATGCCCAGCACCCAGCACCACCACCGCCCACCACGGCCAGCGCACAGTACCCAGCACCCGGACATGCCCAGCACTCAGACATGCCTAGCAGGCAGCTTCCCTGCTCCCCATCGCCCAGAACCTCCAGTGCCCATCACCCAGCACCCAGACATGCCCAGCGCCCACCACACAGCACCCACACTGCCCAACACCCACACATACCCAGCACAACCAGGGAAGAGCACACAGCACACGCACGTGCCAAGAAACAAGCACCCCCAGAGCACAGAACCCAGCAACTCCAGAGCACAGGCCCAGCACCGGATATGCCCAGCACCCAGTACCTCCAGCACCAAGAGATACCCTGCACTCAGTTATGCATAGTACCCAGCAACACCAGGGCCCCGCAACCGCACCAGCCAGCACCCAGCAACCCGAGTGCCCAGCCCCCATCAACCTCAGGGCCCAGCCCCCAGCACCCGCACATTCCCAGCACCCAGCAACCCCACTGCCCAACCCACCCCCCGGACATGCCCAGCACATAGCACCCCCAGGGACCACCACCCCCAGCGCCCAGTACCCAGCACCTGGACATGCCCAGCACCCAAACATGCCCAGCACGCTACACACCAGAACACAGCAAACCAGCCCCCAACATCCCCAGTGATCAGCATGTAGCACCCGGACGTGCCCAGCACCCAGCACGCCCAGCACCCAGTACACCAAACACCCACCACCATACAGGTCTCGCAGCCAGCACCTCCCCAGTGCCCAGAAACCAGCATACCCAACACCCCCACAGCCCAAGAACCCGTTTACCCAGCATCCAGACATGCCCAGCACTCGGACATACACAGCACCCCCAGGGCCCAGCACTAACTCCTGGACAGGCGCACAACCCAGCACCCCAACCGCCAACAAACAGCACCTGGACATGCCCACCACTCAGCAGCCCCAGTGCCCAGCACCCAGCACCGCAACAGCCAGCATCCCCAGCGTCCAGCACCCTCACCGCCGACCACCCAGAACCCCAAGTGCCGAGCACACAGCATCCGCACATGCCCAGCACCTCGAGACGCCCAGCACCTGGTCATGTCCAGCAACTGAAATGCCCAAAGCCAGCACCCCTAGCTCCCAGCAGCCAGTACCCCCAGTGCCCAGCATCAGTCATGCCAAGGACGAGGACATGCCCAGCACCCAACACCCCAGTGGCCAACACCTAATACCCCCAGCATCCAGCAGCAAGACATACCCTGCACCCGCTTATGCATAGTACCCAGCACTCCTAGCCCCCAGCAGTCGCGCCGCCCAGCACCCAGCAACCCCAGTGCACAGCACCCACTAACCCCAGTGCCCAGCATCCCCAGCGCACAGCATCCGGCATATGGGCATACCCAGCACACGGACATACCCACTAGCCAGCACCCCTAGTGCCCAGCACCCAAAACTCCCTCCATCCATCACCCAGACATGCCCAGTGCTCAGCGCCCCCAACAGCCAGGATCAGAAAATGCCCAGCAACAAGCACTCCCATGCCTACCACCGCCAGTGCCCAATAACCAGCACACAGACAATGCCCACCAGCCAGCATCCAGAACCCAGCGCCAAGCACTCAGTACACAGGCATGCCCAGCACCCTGATATGCATAGTCCCCAGCACCCCCACTGCCCAGCAGTCCCAGTGCCCCGGACCCATCACTTGGACATGCTCAGCACCCAGAGATGTCCAGCACCCCGCATGCCCAGTCCCTGGAACCCAGTACCCCCAATGACCAGCACCCAGCGCAGCCAGTGCCCAGCACTGCCTGTAGCCAGCATCCACCACCCAGGCACGATCATCGCCTGCCCATTCCCAGCACCAAATCCTCCCAGTGCCCAGCACAGGGACATGGCGAGCACCCAGATATGCCCAACACCCAGCAACCGCAGCACCCAGACCTGTCCAGAACCCACTCCACTCAGGGCCTAGCACACAGTACCCCCACGACCCAGCACCGACACATGCCCAGCACCAAGCACTGCCAAAGATCCCAAGGGGTGCTAGGTGTGCTGGATGTTGCGCATTTGCGGTGCTGGAGATGGCTGGGTGCTGGGCAGCTGAGAAGGGGCTGTAAAGGGAAGGTGAGCACTGCGAACATATTTCAGTCCTGGCAAAACGTGTGTGGGAGCTCGACGGGGCGCTTGTCTGCTTTGCAGTTGGGCTGCGGCAAGGTTGACGGTTGAGTGCTACGGCAAGCGCCTAGCCCCGGTGGTGGTGGGGACCTCAAAGGGCTGCCGGGGCAGGCGAGTGCAACGAACGCCAGTCATCTTGGTTCCCTCTGTGTTGGAGCGCCATCTGGTGGGTAGACGTTTCAGAGCCTGGCTCTGATGAAGGTAAGATGTAGGTTGATGTTTAGGTGGGAGACCAAAGAGAAGGGAGCAGGGGTTGGTGGGGCTGAGGAGGGGCTGACAAGAGATCGTGAGGGCCAGCATCAGCCTTCATTCCTGGCCACGTCTGCCCCAGAGCCCCATGTGGTGGGTGGCCTCTTCGGAGCTTGGCCCTGATGAGGAGAAGGGATATGTCGAGGATAACTGGGGGAACAGACACAGAGCGCCGGTGTTGGTGGGGCTGAGAAGGGGGTGCCAAGGGACCGTGAGGGCCAACATCAGCCTTGGTTCCTGGCTATCTCAATGCCAAGCCCCATGTGGAGCGTGGCCGCTTCGGAGCTCTGCCCTGATGAGGGTCAGGGCTAGGTTGAGGTTAGGTGGGAGAACAGACACAGAGATCCGGTGTTAGTGGGGCTGCCTAGGGACAGCAAAGGAAAGGTGAGGGCTAGCATCAGCCTTGGTTCCTGGCTACTTCAGTGCCTAGCTCCATGTGGCCGGTGACCACTTCGGAGCTTGGCCCTGATGAGGGTCTGGGCTAGGTTGAGGTAAGGTGGGAGAACAGAGACAGAGCCCCGGCATTGGTGCGGCTGAGAAGGGGCTGCGCAGTGATCGTGAGGACCGGCATCTCCCTTGGTTCTTGGCTGCCTCAGTGCCTAAGCCCCACATGAAGAGTGGTCCCTTTGGAGCTTGGCTCCGATGAGGGTAAGGGATAGGTCGGTGTTAGATGCGAGCACAGACACAGAGCCCCGGTATTGGTGGGGCCGACAAGAGACCGTGAGGAGCAGCATCAAGCTGCATTTCTGGTTACCTTAGTGCCAAGCTCCACGTGGAGGGTGGCCGCTTCGGAGCTTGGCTCCGATGAGGGTCAGGGATAGGTCGATGTTAGGTGCGAGCAGAGACACAGAGCCCCGGTTTTGGTGGGCCTGAGAAGGAGCTGCCAAGAGCCCGTGAGGGCCAGTATCAGCCTTTGTTCCTGGCTACTTCAGTGCCAAGCCCCATGTGGTCGGTGGCCACTTCGGAGCTTGGCCCTGATGAGGGTCAGGGCTAGGTTGAGGTTAGGAGGGAGAACAGGCAGAGAGCCCCGGTGTTGGTGGGCTTGCCTAGGGACTGCAAATGGAAGGTGAGGGCCAGCACCACCCCTGATTCCTGGCTATCTCAGTGCCAAGCCCCATGTGGAGTGTGGCCGCTGCGGAGCTTTACCCTGATGAGGGTAAGGGATATGTGGAGGCTAAGTGGGAGAACAGATACAGAGCCCCGGTACTGATGGGGCTGAGAAGGGGCTGCAAAGAGATCGTGAGGGCCAGCATCAACCTTGATTCCAGGCTCATTCAGTACCTAAGCCCCACGTGGGGAGTGGTCGCTTCGGAGCTTGGCTCCGATGAGGGTAAGGGATAGGTTGATGTTAGGTGCGAGCAGAGACACAGAGCCCCGGTATTGGTGGGGCTGAGACGGGGCTGCCCTTCAGTGCCTGAGCCCCATGTTGAGGGTGGCCTCTTCGGAGCTTGGCTCCGATGAGGGTAAGAGATATGTCGAGGATAAGGTGGAGAACAGAGACAGAGCCCCCGTTTTGGTGGGGCTACCAAGGGAAGGTGAGGGCTAGCATCAAGCTGGATTTCTGGTTACCTTAGTGCCAAGCTCCACGTGGAGGGTGGCCACTTCGGAGCTTGGCCCTGATGAGGGTCTGGGCTATGTTGAGGTAAGGTGGGAGAACAGAGACAGAGCCCCGGCATTGGTGCGGCTGAGAAGGGGCTGCGCAGTGATCGTGAGGACGAGCATCTACCTTGGTACTTGGCTGCCTCAGTGCCTAAGCCCCACATGAAGAGTGGTCGCTTCGGAGCTTGGCTGCGATGAGGGTAAGGGAGAGGTCGCTGTTAGATGCGAGCACAGCCACAGAGCCCCGGTATTGGTGGGGCCGACAAGAGACCGTGAGGGCCAGCATCAAGATGCATTTCTGGTTACCTTAAGTGCCAAGCTCCATGAGGTCGGTGGCCACTTCGGAGCTTGGCCCTGATGAGGGTAAGGGATAGGTTGAGGTTAGGTGGGAGAACAGGCAAAGAGCACCGGTGTTGGTGGGTCTGAGAAGGGGCTGCCAAGGGACCGTGAGGGCCAGCATCAGCCTTGGTTTCTGGCTACTTCAGTGCCTAGCTCCATGTGGCCGGTGGCCACTTCGGAGCTTGGCCCTGATGAGGGTCTGGGCTAGGTTGAGGTAAGGTGGGAGAACAGAGACAGAACCCCGGCATTGGTGCCGCTGAGAAGGGGCTGCGCAGTGATCGTGAGGACCGGCATCTACCTTGGTTCTTGGCTGCCTTAGTGCCTAAGCCCCACATGAAGAGTGGTCCCTTTGGAGCTTGGCTCCGATGAGGGTAAGGGATAGGTCGCTGTTAGATGCGAGCACAGACACAGAGCCCCGGTATTGGTGGGGCCGACAAGAGACCGTGAGGGCCAGCATCAAGCTGCATTTCTGGTTAACTTAGTGCCAAGCTCCACGTGGAGGGTGGCCGCTTCGGAGCTTGGCCCTGATGAGGGTCAGGGATAGGTCGATGTTAGGTGCGAGCAGAGACACAGAGCCCCGGTGTTGGTGGGCCTGAGAAGGAGCTGCCAAGAGCCCGTGAGGGCCAGCATCAGCCTTGCTTCCTGGCTACTTCAGTGCCAAGCCCCATGTGGTCGGTGGCCACTTCGGAGCTTGGCCCTGATGAGGGTCTGGGCTAGGTTGAGGTTAGGTGGGAGAACAGGCACAGAGCCCCGGTGTTGGTGGGGCTGCCTAGGGACTGCAAATGGAAGGTGAGGGCCACCATCAACCTTGGTTCCTGGCTACTTCAGTGCCTGAGCCCCATGTCGAGGGTGGCCTCTTCGGTGCTTGGCCGTGAGGGCTAGCATCAGCCTTGGTTCCTGGCTACTTCAGTGCCTAGCTCCATGTGGCCGGTGGCCACTTCGGAGCTTGGCCCTGATGAGGGTCAGGGCTAGGTTGAGGTTAGGAGGGAGAACAGGCAGAGAGCCCCGGTGTTGGTGGGCTTGCCTAGGGACTGCAAATGGAAGGTGAGGGCCAGCACCACCCCTGATTCCTGGCTATCTCAGTGCCAAGCCCCATGTGGAGTGTGGCCGCTGCGGAGCTTTACCCTGATGAGGGTAAGGGATATGTGGAGGCTAAGTGGGAGAACAGATACAGAGCCCCGGTACTGATGGGGCTGAGAAGGGGCTGCAAAGAGATCGTGAGGGCCAGCATCAACCTTGATTCCAGGCTCATTCAGTACCTAAGCCCCACGTGGGGAGTGGTCGCTTCGGAGCTTGGCTCCGATGAGGGTAAGGGATAGGTTGATGTTACGTGCGAGCAGAGACACAGAGCCCCGGTATTGGTGGGGCTGAGACGTGGCTGCCCTTCAGTGCCTGAGCCCCATGTTGAGGGTGGCCTCTTCGGAGCTTGGCTCCGATGAGGGTAAGAGATATGTCGAGGATAAGGTGGAGAACCCCGGTTTTGGTGGGGCTACCAAGGGAAGGTGAGGGCTAGCATCAGGCTGGATTTCTGGTTACCTTAAGTGCCAAGCTCCACGTGGAGGGTGGCCACTTCGGAGCTTGGCCCTGATGAGGGTCTCGGCTAGGTCGAGGTTACGTGGGAGAACAGGCACAGAGCCTCGGTGTTGGTGGGGCTGAGAAGGGGCTGCCAAGGGACCGTGAAGGGCCAGCATCAGCCTTGGTTACTGGCTACTTCTGTGCCTAGCTCCATGTGGCCGGTGACCACTTCGGAGCTTGGCCCTGATGAGGGTCTGGGCTAGGTTGAGGTAAGGTGGGAGAACAGAGACAGAACCCCGGCATTGGTGCCACTGAGAAGGGGCTGCGCAGTGATCGTGAGGACCGGCATCTACCTTGGTTCTTGGCTGCCTTAGTGCCTAAGCCCCACATGAAGAGTGGTCCCTTTGGAGCTTGGCTCCGATGAGGGTAAGGGATAGGTCGGTGTTAGATGCGAGCACAGACACAGAGCCCCGGTATTGGTGGGGCCGACAAGAGACCGTGAGGTGCAGCATCAAGCTGCATTTCTGGTTACCTTAGTGCCAAGCTCCACGTGGAGGGTGGCCGCTTCGGAGCTTGGCCCTGATGAGGGTCAGGGATTGGTCGATATTAGGTGTGAGCAGAGACACAGAGCCCCGGTTTTGGTGGGCCTGAGAAGGAGCTGCCAAGAGCCGGTGACTGCCAGTACCAGGCTTGCTTCCTGGCTACTTCAGTGCCAAGCCCCATGTGGTCGGTGGCCACTTCGGAGCTTGGCCCTGATGAGGGTCAGGGATAGGTCGATGTTAGGTGCGAGCAGAGACACAAAGCCCCGGTTTTGGTGGGCCTGAGAAGGAGCTGCCAAGAGCCCGTGAGGGCCAGTATCAGCCTTTGTTCCTGGCTACTTCAGTGCCTAGCTCCATGTGGTCGGTGGCCACTTCGGAGCTTGGCCCTGATGAGGGTCTGGGCTAGGTTGAGGTTTGGAGGGAGAGCAGCCAGAGAGCCCCGGTGTTGGTGGGCTTGCCTAGGGACTGCAAATGGAAGGTGAGGGCCAGCACCACCCTTGATTCCTTGCTATCTCAGTGCCAAGCCCCATGTGGAGTGTGGCCGCTGCGGCGCTTTGCCCTGATGAGGTTAAGGGATATGTCGAAGCTAAGTGGGAGAACAGATACAGAGCCCCGGTATTGTTGGGGCTGAGAAGGGGCTGCCAAGAGATCGTGAGGGTCAGCATCAACCTTGATTCCAGGCTCATTCAGTACCTAAGCCCCACGTGGGGAGTGGTCGCTTCGGAGCTTGGCTCCGATGAGGGTAAGGGATAGGTTGATGTTAGGTGCGAGCAGAGACACAGAGCCCCGGTATTGGTGGGGCTGAGACGGGGCTGCCCTTCAGTGCCTGAGCCCCATGTTGAGGGTGGCCTCTTCGGAGCTTGGCTCCGATGAGGGTAAGAGATATGTCGAGGATAAGGTGGAGAACAGAGACAGAGCCCCGGTTTTGGTGGGGCTACCAAGGGAAGGTGAGGGCTAGCATCAAGCTGGATTTCTGGTTACCTTAGTGCCAAGCTCCACGTGGAGGGTGGCCACTTCGGAGCTTGGCCCTGATGAGGGTCTGGGCTATGTTGAGGTAAGGTGGGAGAACAGAGACAGAGCCCCGGCATTGGTGCGGCTGAGAAGGGGCTGCGCAGTGATCGTGAGGACGAGCATCTACCTTGGTACTTGGCTGCCTCAGTGCCTAAGCCCCACATGAAGAGTGGTCGCTTCGGAGCTTGGCTGCGATGAGGGTAAGGGATAGGTCGCTGTTAGATGCGAGCACAGCCACAGAGCCCCGGTATTGGTGGGGCCGACAAGAGACCGTGAGGGCCAGCATCAAGATGCATTTCTGGTTACCTTAAGTGCCAAGCTCCATGAGGTCGGTGGCCACTTCGGAGCTTGGCCCTGATGAGGGTAAGGGATAGGTTGAGGTTAGGTGGGAGAACAGGCAAAGAGCACCGGTGTTGGTGGGTCTGAGAAGGGGCTGCCAAGAGCCCGTGAGGGCCAGCATCAGCCTTGCTTCCTGGCTACTTCAGTGCCAAGCCCCATGTGGTCGGTGGCCACGTCGGAGCTTGGCCCTGATGAGGGTCTGGGCTAGGTTGAGGTTAGGTGGGAGAACAGGCACAGAGCCCCGGTGTTGGTGGGGCTGCCTAGGGACTGCAAATGGAAGGTGAGGGCCACCATCAACCTTGGTTCCTGGCTACTTCAGTGCCTGAGCCCCATGTCGAGGGTGGCCTCTTCGGTGCTTGGCCGTGAGGGCTAGCATCAGCCTTGGTTCCTGGCTACTTCAGTGCCTAGCTCCATGTGGCCGGTGGCCACTTCGGAGCTTGGCCCTGATGAGGGTCAGGGCTAGGTTGAGGTTAGGAGGGAGAACAGGCAGAGAGCCCCGGTGTTGGTGGGCTTGCCTAGGGACTGCAAATGGAAGGTGAGGGCCAGCACCACCCCTGATTCCTGGCTATCTCAGTGCCAAGCCCCATGTGGAGTGTGGCCGCTGCGGAGCTTTACCCTGATGAGGGTAAGGGATATGTGGAGGCTAAGTGGGAGAACAGATACAGAGCCCCGGTACTGGTGGGGCTGAGAAGGGGCTGCAAAGAGATCGTGAGGGCCAGCATCAACCTTGATTCCAGGCTCATTCAGTACCTAATCCCCACGTGGGGAGTGGTCGCTTCGGAGCTTGGCTCCGATGAGGGTAAGGGATAGGTTGATGTTAGGTGCGAGCAGAGACACAGAGCCGCGGTATTGGTGGGGCTGAGACGGGGCTACCCTTCAGTGCCTGAGCCCCATGTTGAGGGTGGCCTCTTCGGAGCTTGGCTCCGATGAGGGTAAGAGATATGTCGAGGATAAGGTGGAGAACAGAGACAGAGCCCCGGTTTTGGTGGGGCTACCAAGGGAAGGTGAGGGCTAGCATTAGGCTGGATTTCTGGTTACCTTAAGTGCCAAGCTCCACGTGGAGGGTGGCCACTTCGGAGCTTGGCCCTGATGAGGGTCTCGGCTAGGTCGAGGTTACGTGGGAGAACAGGCACAGAGCCCCGGTGTTGGTGGGGCTGAGAAGGGGCTGTCAAGGGACCGTGAAGGGCCAGCATCAGCCTTGGTTACTGGCTACTTCTGTGCCTAGCTCCATGTGGCCGGTGACCACTTCGGAGCTTGGCCCTGATGAGGGTCTGGGCTAGGTTGAGGTAAGGTGGGAGAACAGAGACAGAACCCCGGCATTGGTGCCACTGAGAAGGGGCTGCGCAGTGATCGTGAGGACCGGCATCTACCTTGGTTCTTGGCTGCCTTAGTGCCTAAGCCCCACATGAAGAGTGGTCCCTTTGGAGCTTGGCTCCGATGAGGGTAAGGGATAGGTCGGTGTTAGATGCGAGCACAGACACAGAGCCCCGGTATTGGTGGGGCCGACAAGAGACCGTGAGGTGCAGCATCAAGCTGCATTTCTGGTTACCTTAGTGCCAAGCTCCACGTGGAGGGTGGCCGCTTCGGAGCTTGGCCCTGATGAGGGTCAGGGATTGGTCGATATTAGGTGTGAGCAGAGACACAGAGCCCCGGTTTTGGTGGGCCTGAGAAGGAGCTGCCAAGAGCCCGTGAGGGCCAGCATCAGCCTTGCTTCCTGGCTACTTCAGTGCCAAGCCCCATGTGGTCGGTGGCCACTTCGGAGCTTGGCCCTGATGAGGGTCAGGGATAGGTCGATGTTAGGTGCGAGCAGAGACACAAAGCCCCGGTTTTGGTGGGCCTGAGAAGGAGCTGCCAAGAGCCCGTGAGGGCCAGTATCAGCCTTTGTTCCTGGCTACTTCAGTGCCTAGCTCCATGTGGTCGGTGGCCACTTCGGAGCTTGGCCCTGATGAGGGTCTGGGCTAGGTTGAGGTTTGGAGGGAGAGCAGCCAGAGAGCCCCGGTGTTGGTGGGCTTGCCTAGGGACTGCAAATGGAAGGTGAGGGCCAGCACCACCCTTGATTCCTTGCTATCTCAGTGCCAAGCCCCATGTGGAGTGTGGCCGCTGCGGCGCTTTGCCCTGATGAGGTTAAGGGATATGTCGAAGCTAAGTGGGAGAACAGATACAGAGCCCCGGTATTGTTGGGGCTGAGAAGGGGCTGCCAAGAGATCGTGAGGGTCAGCATCAACCTTGATTCCAGGCTCATTCAGTACCTAAGCCCCACGTGGGGAGTGGTCGCTTCGGAGCTTGGCTCCGATGAGGGTAAGGGATAGGTTGATGTTAGGTGCGAGCAGAGACACAGAGCCCCGGTATTGGTGGGGCTGAGACGGGGCTGCCCTTCAGTGCCTGAGCCCCATGTTGAGGGTGGCCTCTTCGGAGCTTGGCTCCGATGAGGGTAAGAGATATGTCGAGGATAAGGTGGAGAACAGAGACAGAGCCCCGGTTTTGGTGGGGCTACCAAGGGAAGGTGAGGGCTAGCATCAAGCTGGATTTCTGGTTACCTTAGTGCCAAGCTCCACGTGGAGGGTGGCCACTTCGGAGCTTGGCCCTGATGAGGGTCTGGGCTATGTTGAGGTAAGGTGGGAGAACAGAGACAGAGCCCCGGCATTGGTGCGGCTGAGAAGGGGCTGCGCAGTGATCGTGAGGACGAGCATCTACCTTGGTACTTGGCTGCCTCAGTGCCTAAGCCCCACATGAAGAGTGGTCGCTTCGGAGCTTGGCTGCGATGAGGGTAAGGGATAGGTCGCTGTTAGATGCGAGCACAGCCACAGAGCCCCGGTATTGGTGGGGCCGACAAGAGACCGTGAGGGCCAGCATCAAGATGCATTTCTGGTTACCTTAAGTGCCAAGCTCCATGAGGTCGGTGGCCACTTCGGAGCTTGGCCCTGATGAGGGTAAGGGATAGGTTGAGGTTAGGTGGGAGAACAGGCAAAGAGCACCGGTGTTGGTGGGTCTGAGAAGGGGCTGCCAAGAGCCCGTGAGGGCCAGCATCAGCCTTGCTTCCTGGCTACTTCAGTGCCAAGCCCCATGTGGTCGGTGGCCACGTCGGAGCTTGGCCCTGATGAGGGTCTGGGCTAGGTTGAGGTTAGGTGGGAGAACAGGCACAGAGCCCCGGTGTTGGTGGGGCTGCCTAGGGACTGCAAATGGAAGGTGAGGGCCACCATCAACCTTGGTTCCTGGCTACTTCAGTGCCTGAGCCCCATGTCGAGGGTGGCCTCTTCGGTGCTTGGCCGTGAGGGCTAGCATCAGCCTTGGTTCCTGGCTACTTCAGTGCCTAGCTCCATGTGGCCGGTGGCCACTTCGGAGCTTGGCCCTGATGAGGGTCAGGGCTAGGTTGAGGTTAGGAGGGAGAACAGGCAGAGAGCCCCGGTGTTGGTGGGCTTGCCTAGGGACTGCAAATGGAAGGTGAGGGCCAGCACCACCCCTGATTCCTGGCTATCTCAGTGCCAAGCCCCATGTGGAGTGTGGCCGCTGCGGAGCTTTACCCTGATGAGGGTAAGGGATATGTGGAGGCTAAGTGGGAGAACAGATACAGAGCCCCGGTACTGGTGGGGCTGAGAAGGGGCTGCAAAGAGATCGTGAGGGCCAGCATCAACCTTGATTCCAGGCTCATTCAGTACCTAAGCCCCACGTGGGGAGTGGTCGCTTCGGAGCTTGGCTCCGATGAGGGTAAGGGATAGGTTGATGTTAGGTGCGAGCAGAGACACAGAGCCGCGGTATTGGTGGGGCTGAGACGGGGCTACCCTTCAGTGCCTGAGCCCCATGTTGAGGGTGGCCTCTTCGGAGCTTGGCTCCCATGAGGGTAAGAGATATGTCGAGGATAAGGTGGAGAACAGAGACAGAGCCCCGGTTTTGGTGGGGCTACCAAGGGAAGGTGAGGGCTAGCATTAGGCTGGATTTCTGGTTACCTTAAGTGCCAAGCTCCACGTGGAGGGTGGCCACTTCGGAGCTTGGCCCTGATGAGGGTCTCGGCTAGGTCGAGGTTACGTGGGAGAACAGGCACAGAGCCCCGGTGTTGGTGGGGCTGAGAAGGGGCTGTCAAGGGACCGTGAAGGGCCAGCATCAGCCTTGGTTACTGGCTACTTCTGTGCCTAGCTCCATGTGGCCGGTGACCACTTCGGAGCTTGGCCCTGATGAGGGTCTGGGCTAGGTTGAGGTAAGGTGGGAGAACAGAGACAGAACCCCGGCATTGGTGCCACTGAGAAGGGGCTGCGCAGTGATCGTGAGGACCGGCATCTACCTTGGTTCTTGGCTGCCTTAGTGCCTAAGCCCCACATGAAGAGTGGTCCCTTTGGAGCTTGGCTCCGATGAGGGTAAGGGATAGGTCGGTGTTAGATGCGAGCACAGACACAGAGCCCCGGTATTGGTGGGGCCGACAAGAGACCGTGAGGTGCAGCATCAAGCTGCATTTCTGGTTACCTTAGTGCCAAGCTCCACGTGGAGGGTGGCCGCTTCGGAGCTTGGCCCTGATGAGGGTCAGGGATTGGTCGATATTAGGTGTGAGCAGAGACACAGAGCCCCGGTTTTGGTGGGCCTGAGAAGGAGCTGCCAAGAGCCGGTGACTGCCAGTACCAGGCTTGCTTCCTGGCTACTTCAGTGCCAAGCCCCATGTGGTCGGTGGCCACTTCGGAGCTTGGCCCTGATGAGGGTCAGGGATAGGTCGATGTTAGGTGTGAGCAGAGACACAGAGCCCCGGTTTTGGTGGGCCTGAGAAGGAGCTGCCAAGAGCCCGTGAGGGCCAGTATCAGCCTTTGTTCCTGGCTACTTCAGTGCCTAGCTCCATGTGGTCGGTGGCCACTTCGGAGCTTGGCCCTGATGAGGGTCTGGGCTAGGTTGAGGTTTGGAGGGAGAGCAGCCAGAGAGCCCCGGTGTTGGTGGGCTTGCCTAGGGACTGCAAATGGAAGGTGAGGGCCAGCACCACCCTTGATTCCTTGCTATCTCAGTGCCAAGCCCCATGTGGAGTGTGGCCGCTGCGGCGCTTTGCCCTGATGAGGTTAAGGGATATGTCGAAGCTAAGTGGGAGAACAGATACAGAGCCCCGGTATTGTTGGGGCTGAGAAGGGGCTGCCAAGAGATCGTGAGGGTCAGCATCAACCTTGATTCCAGGCTACTTCAGTACCTAATCCCCACGTGGGGAGTGGTCTCTTCGGAGCTTGGCTCCGATGAGGGTAAGAGATATGTCAAGGATAAGGTGGAGAACAGAGACAGAGCCCCGGTTTTGGTGGGGCTACCAAGGGAAGGTGAGGGCTAGCATCAGGCTGGATTTCTGGTTACCTTAAGTGCCAAGCTCCACGTGGAGGGTGGCCACTTCGGAGCTTGGCCCTGATGAGGGTCTCGGCTAGGTCGAGGTTACGTGGGAGAACAGGCACAGAGCCTCGGTGTTGGTGGGGCTGAGAAGGGGCTGTCAAGGGACCGTGAAGGGCCAGCATCAGCCTTGGTTACTGGCTACTTCTGTGCCTAGCTCCATGTGGCCGGTGACCACTTCGGAGCTTGGCCCTGATGAGGGTCTGGGCTAGGTTGAGGTAAGGTGGGAGAACACAGACAGAACCCCGGCATTGGTGCGGCTGAGAAGGGGCTGCGCAGTGATTTGAGGACCAGTATCTACCTTGGTTCTTGGCTGCCTCAGTGCCTAAGCCCCACATGAAGAGTGGTCGCTTCGGAGCTTGGCTCCGATAAGGGTAAGGGATAGGTCGGTGTTAGATGCGAGCAGAGACACAGAGCCCCGGTACCGGTGGGGCTGAGAGGGGGCTGCAAAGAGATCGTGAGGGCCAGCATCAACCTTGATTCCAGGCTCATTCAGTACCTAACCCCAACGTGGGGAGTGGTCGCTTCGGAGCTTGGCCCTGATGAGTGTCTGGGCTAGGTTGAGGTAAGGAGGTAGAAAAGGCACAGAGCCCCGTGTTGATGGGGCTGCCTAGGGACTGCAAATGGAAGGTGAGGGCCACCATCAACCTTGGTTCCTGGCTACTTCAGTGCCTGAGCCCCATGTCGAGGGTGGCCTCTTCGGTGCTTGGCCGTGAGGGCTAGCATCAGCCTTGGTTCCTGGCTACTTCAGTGCCAAGCCCCATGTGGAGGGTGGCCGCTTCGGAGGTGGCCCTGGTGAGGGTCAGGGATATGTCGAGGATAAGTGGGAGAACAGCCGACAGAGCCCCGGTGTTGGTGGGGCTGAGAAGGAGCTGCCAAGAGACCGTGAGGGCCAGCATCCGCCTTGGTTCCTTGCTACTTCAGTGCCTAGCTCCATGTGGCCACTTCGGAGCTTGGCCCTGATGAGGGTAAGGGATAGGTCGCTGTTAGGTGCGAGCAGAGATACAGTGCCACGGTGTTGATGGGGCTGAGAAGTGGCTGCCAAGAGATCGTGAGGGCCAGCATCGTCCTTGATTCCTGGCTATTTCTGTGCCTGAGCCGGAGGAGGTGGGTGGCCGTTTCGGAGCTTGCCTCTGAGGAAGATAAGGGATAGTTTGAGGTTCTGCGTAGATAACGAGATCCTTCTGCATTAGTTAACGCCACCCACCACATGGACTCCAACGACCCTTCCCGGTCCCACCACCCCTCTCCGTTATTCTCAAACCTAAATATCAACCTTTGCCTTACCATCTCTCGAGCCCATTTCGTAAACGGCTTCCCACCAGAGGGCGCTCCAACACAGAAAGAACCAGGATTGAAAGCTGTTTCTGGCTCTTGCCTTTCGTGGCAGCCCTTTCCGAGGGAGCTGCTCTCGCTCTACCACCCAACCAGCAACCTTACCACAGCCCAACTGCAAAGCAGTCGATCCCCTCTTCGGGCTCCCATAAACTAAGAGGCAGGACTGAAAGATGCTGGTGGCTCTCACCTCCCCTTGATAGACCCTTCTCAGCTGCCCAACACCCAGCCAGCTCCAGCACCCCAAATGTGCCATATGCACCACACCTAGCACTCCTTGCTACACATTGGTGGTGCCTGGTGCTAGGCATGTTCCGTTGCTGAGTCGTGGGTTGTTGGGCACTGCGGGGACTGGCTTCTTGTCATGTCCTGGTGCTGGGGCTGCTGAGTGCTGTGTGCTGGGCTCCGGGGCTGCTGGGTGCTGTGTGCTGGGCTCTGGGGCTGCTGGGCATGTCGAGGTGCTGTGCATTGGCGGTGCGTGTGCTGGGTTGTGTGCATGTGTGGGAATCAGTGCTGGGCCATGGGAGTGCTGGGCCCTGGCAGTGCTGGGTGGAGGGTATGATGGGTGCATGTGTTGGTTTAACCCCAGCCTGCAAATAAACCCCACGCAGCCGCTGGCTCACCTCCCCCCCCCACCCCGTGGGATGGGGGAGAGAATCGGGAGGGCACAAGTAGGAAAACTCCCGGGTTGAGATAAAAACAGTTTAATGATTGAAATAAAACGAAGTAGAACAGTAATAATAACAATGAGAACAACAACAACAACAGACGATACAAAGCAGGCAATGCACAATGCAACTGCTCACCGCTGCCGACCGCGTGTCGCGAACGGGGGGGGGAGAGCCCCCTCCCCCGCCCCCTCCCATTTTTTATTCTGAGCAGGATGTCACATGCTATAGAATACCCCATTGGATAGCTGGGTCAACTATGCCGGCTGTGCTCCCCATCCCCCCGCCCCCCCAACGCCCCCCGAGCTTCCTGTGGGAGGCCGAAAAGAGAAAACAAAAGTCTCCCGGTACAAGCACCGCCCAGCAACAGCCAAAGTATTAAGGGGCCATCAACGCTCCTCTCACACCAAACCCAAAAGCCAGCACACCCCCCCCCCAAGCTACTGGGAAGAAAGTTAACTCTGTCCCAGCCGGAAGCAGGACAGTGCAGTGCACTGGAGTTCTGAGTGCTGGGTCCTAGGGGTACTGTGTATGTTCGGGTGCTGGGCATATCCGCGTGCGGGTAGTGGGCAGTTGGGGTGGTGGTGGTACTGGATGCTGGGCATTGGGTATGCTGGTTTCTGGGCACTGGGGGTGGTGGGTGCTGAGCGCAGCGTGTGCTGGCTGCTATGTGCAGATCACTGGGGATGGCGGGGGCTGGTTTGCTGCTTTCTGGTGTGTTGGGCGCTGGGCATGTTTGGGTGCTGGGCATGTCTGGGTGCTGGGCACGGGCAGTGGGGGTGCTGGGTACATCCGGGTGGTGGGTATTGGGCGGTGGGAGTGCTGGGTGCTAAGTACTGGGGATGCTGGGCCCTGGCATTGCTTGGTACTATGCATAACTGAGTGCAGGGTATGTCTTGGTGCTGGCCATATCCGGTGCTGGCCATATCCGGTGCTAGGTGTGTGCTCTGGGTTTGCTGGGTGCTGTGCTGTGAGGGTGCTGGATTCCTGGCATGTGCGTGTGCTGTGCCTTGGTTGTGCTGGGTATGTGTGGGTGTTGGGCAGTATGGGTGCTGCGTGGTGGGCGCTGGGCATGTGCCGGTGCTGGGTGATGGGCACTGGAGGTCCTGGGCGATGGGGAGCAGGGAAGCTGCCTGGTAGGAATGTCTCAGTGCTGGGCATATCCGGGTGCTTGGTACTGTGCACTGGTGGTGGTGGTACTGGGTGATGGGCTCTGGATGTCCTGGGCGATGGGGAGCAGGGAAGCTGCCTGGTAGGAATGTCTCAGTGCTGGGCATATCCGGGTGCTTGGTACTGTGCACTGGTGGTGGTGGTACTGGGTGCTGGGCATGTCCCGGTGCTAGGCAACGGCGGTGCTGGGTGCTTGGTGCTGGGCGTGATAGTCTTTAGGTGTGCTGGGTGGTGGGGGTGCTGGGCATGTGCGGGTGTTGGTTGCTGGGCCCTGGGTGTACTGAGTGCTGGACACTGGGGTGGTTGGTTTCTGGGCACTGGGGCTTCTGGGTTCTGTGGACTGGGGTTGCTGGGTGCTGGGCATGTCTGGGTGCTGGGCAATGGCTGGCTGCTGGGTTCTGGGCCCTGAGGTTGCTGGGTGCTGGGCACCGGCCTTGCTGGGTGCTGGCTGGTGTGGGTGCTGGGGGCTAAGTGCTGGTTGCTGGGCCCTGGGAGTGCTGGGTATTATGCATAAGCAGGTGCAGGGTATCTCTTGCTGCTTGATGCTGGGGCTAGTGGGTGCTGGGCACTGGGGCGGCTGGGCATGTCCAGGGGCAGTGTGTTGGCGGTGGGTGTGCTAGGTTGTGCGCATGTCTGGGAATGAGTGCTGGGCCATGGGGGTGCTGGGTGGAGGGTATGATGGGTGCATGTCATGGTTTAACCTGGCATGTGTGTGTGCTGGGCCCTGGTTGTGCTAGGTATGTGTGGGTGCTGGGTATTGGGCAGTGTGGGTGCTGTGTGGCGGGGCCTGGGCATGTCCAGGTGCTGGGCGGTCGGGGTGCTGGGCGGTCGCGATGCTGGGCGGTGGGCAGCAGGGAAGCTGCCTGCTGGGCACATCTGGGTGCTGGGCATGTCCAGGTGCTGGGCAGTGGTAGTGCTGGGTGCGTGGTGCTGGGGGTGGTGGTCCCTGGTGGTGCTGCATGCTGGGCATGTCCGGGTGCTGGGTGGTTGGAGTGTTGGGTGCATGCGAATGTTGGTTTCTGAGCCCTGGGAGTGCTGGGCACTGGGGCTGTTGGTTTCTGGGCACTGGGGCTTCTGGGTTGTGTGCACTGGGGTTGCTGGGTGCTGGGCATGTCTGGGTGCTGGGCAATGGCTGGCTGCTGGGTTCTGGGCCCTGAGGTTGCTGGGTACCGGCCTTGCTGGGTGCTGGCTGGTGTGGGTGCTGGAGGCTAAGTACTCGGGGTGCTGGTTGCTGGGCCCTGGGAGTGCTGGGTACCATGCGTAAGCGGGTGCAGGGTATCTCTTGCTGCTGGGTGCTGGGGATGCTGGGTGCTGGGGGTGCTGGGCACTGGGGCTGCTGGGTGCTGGGCATATCCAGGGGCTGTGTGTTGGTGGTGGGTGTGCTAGGTTGTGCGCATGTCCGAGAATGAGTGCTGGGCCATGGGGGTGCTGGGTGGAGGGTACGATGGGTGCATGTCGTGGTTTAACCCCAGCCTGCAAATAAACCCCACGCAGCCGCTGGCTCTCCTCCCCCCCACACCCCGTGGGATGGGGGAGAGAATCGGGAGGGCACAAGTAGGAAAACTCCCGGGTTGAGATAAAAACAGTTTAATGATTGAAATAAAACGAAGTAGTACAGTAATAATAACAATGAGAACAACAACAACAACAGACGATACAAAGCAGGCAATGCACAATGCAACTGCTCACCGCTGTCGACTGTGTGTAGCGAACGGGGGGGGGGGGAGAGCCCCCTCCCCCGCCCCCTCCCATTTTTTATACTGAGCAGGATGTCACATGCTATAGAATACCCCATTGGCCAGCTAGGTCAACTACCCCGGCTGTGTTCCGCCCCCCCCCCCGCCACCCCCCCGGGTGAGACAAAAGTCTCCCGGTGCAAGCACCGCCCAGCAACAGCCAAAGCATTAAGGGGCCATCAACGCTCCTCTCACACCAAACCCAAAAGCCAGCACACCCCCCAAGCTACTGGGAAGAAAGTTAACTCTGTCCCAGCCGGAAGCAGGACAGTGCTGAGTGCTGTGTATGTCCGGGTGCTGGGCATGTCTGTGTGCGGGGTACTGCGCACTGGGGGTGCTGGGTGTGAGACGTGTGGGGGTGCTGGATGGTGGGTGTTTGGTGTGCTGAGTACAGAGCACTGGGGATGGTGGCTGCTGAGCACTGTGGGTACTATGCGTAAGCGGGTGCAGGGTATCTCTTGCTGCTGGGTGCTGGGGCTACTGGGTGCTGGGGATATTGTGTGCTGGGCACAGGCGTGCTTGGTGCTGGGCATGTCCAGGTGCTTGGCATGACCGGGTGCTGGGCGCTGGGAACGCTGGTTGCTGCGGTGCTGGCTGCTGGGCCCTGGGGGTGCTGGGTGCTGAGCGCTGCGGGTGCTGGGCATTCCGGGTGCTATGTGCTGATCACTGGCGATGTTGGGGGCTGGTTTGCTGGGATCTGGGCAGTGGTGTGTTGAGTGCTGGGCATGTTTGGGTGCTGGGCATTTCTGGGTGCTGCATACTGGGCACTGGCGGTGTGGGGTGGTGGGGGTGCTGTGTGCTGGGCATGTCCGGGTGGTGGGTGTTGGGCAGTGGGAGTGTTGGGTGCTAGGTACTGGGGTGCTGGGCCCGGTATTGCTAGGTACTCTGCATAACGGAGTGCACGGTATGTCTTGGTGCTGGATGCCTGGTGCTGGAGCTACTGGGTGCTGGGTTGTGGGCATATGCGGTGCTTCATGCTGGGCATATGCGGTGCTGGGTGGCTGTGCTGGGGTTGCTGGTGCTGTGCTCTGGGGATGCTGGATTCCTGGCACGTGCGTGGGCTGTGTGCTGGGCCCTGGTTGTGCCGGGTATGTGTGGGTGCTGGGTGTTGGGCAGTGTGGGTGCTGTGTGGTGGGCCCTGGACAGGACCGGGTGCAGGGTGCTGAGCACCGGGGTGTTGGGTGCTTGGCACGACTGGGTGCTGAGTGCTAGGCACTGGGGTTGGTGGCTGCTGGGAGCTAGAGGTGCTGGCTGTGGGCATTTCCAGTTGCTGGTCATGACCGGGTGCTGGGTCTTGTGGGTGCTGGGTGTGCCCCGGTGCTGGGCATGTCCTGATGCTGTGTGCTCGGCACTTGTTGTTCTGGGTGGTGGGCAGTGAGGGTGCTGGGCGCTGGGGATGCTGGGCAATGCGGTGCTGGGCAGTGGGGCTGCTGGGTGCTGGGCATGTCCAGGGGCTGTGTGTTGGCGGTGGGTGTGCTAGGTTGTGCGCATGTCTGGGAATGAGTGCTGGGCCATGGGGGTGCTGGGTGGAGGGTATGATGGGTGCATGTCGTGGTTTAACCCCAGCCTGCAAAAAAACCCCACGCAGCCGCTGGCTCTCCTCCCCCCCCCACCCCGTGGGATGGGGGAGAGAATCGAGAAGGCACAAGTAGGAAAGCTCCCGGGTTGAGATAAAAACAGTTTAATGATTGAAATAAAACGAAGTAGAACAGTAATAATAACAATGAGAACAACAACAACAACAGACGATACAAAGCAGGCAATGCACAATGCAACTGCTCACCGCTGCCGACCGCGTGTCATGAACTGGGGCGGGGGGGGGGGGGGGAGAGTCGTGTCCTCCCCCTGCCCCCTCCCATTTTTTATTCTGAGCAGGATGTCACATGCTATAGAATACCCCATTGGCCAGCTAGGTCAACTACCCCGGCTGTGTTCCGCCCCCGCCCCCGCCACCCCCCCGGGTGAGACAAAAGTCTCCCGGTGCAAGCACCGCCCAGCAACAGCCAAAGCATTAAGGGGCCATCAACGCTCCTCTCACACCAAACCCAAAAGCCAGCACACCCCACCCCAAGCTACTGGGAAGAAAGTTAACTCTGTCCCAGCCGGAAGCAGGACAGTGCTGAGTGCTGTGTATGTCCGGGTGCTGGGCATGTCTGTGTGCGGGGTACTGCGCACTGGGGGTGCTGGGTGGTGGGGGAGCTGGATGGTGGGTGTTTGGTGTGCTGAGTACAGAGCACTGGGGGTGCTGGGTGTGAGACGTGTGGGGGTGCTGGATGGTGGGTGTTGGGTATGCTGGTTGCTGGGCACTGGGGATGCTGCGTGTGAGACGTGTGGGGGTGCTGGATGGTAGGTGTTTGGCGTGCTGAGTACAGAGCACTGGGGGTGGTGGATGCTGAGCGCTGCGGGTGCTGGGTGCTGGGCATGTCCGGGTGCTATGTGCTGATCACTGGAGATGTTGGGGGCTGGTTTGCTGGGATCTGGGCAGTGGTGTGTTGAGTGCTGGGCATGTTTGGGTGCTGGCCATGTCTGGGTGCTGGGTACTGGGCGCTGGCTGTGGTGGGGCAGTGGGGGTGCTGTGTGCTGGGCACGTCCGGGTGGTGGGTGTTGGGCAGTGGCAGTATTGGGTTCTAGATACTGGGGTGCTGGGCCCTGGTATTGCTGGCTACTATACATAACTGAGTGCAGGGTATGTCTTGGTGCTGGATGCTGGGTACTGGAGGTACTGGGTGCTGGGTGTTGGGCATATGCGGTGCTAGGTGCTGGGCATATGCGGTGCTGGGTGGCTGTGCTGGGGTTGCTGGGTGCTGTGCTGTGAGGGTGCTGGATTCCTGACATGTGCGTGTGCTGTGTGCTGGGCCCTGGTTGTGCCGGGTATGTGTGAGTGCTGGGTGTTGGGCAGTGTGGGTGCTGTGTGGTGGGGCCTGGGCATGTCTGGGTGCTGGGCGGTCGGGATGCTGGGCGGTGGGCAGCAGAGAAGCTGCCTGCTGGGCATGTCTGAGTGCTGGGCATGCGTGGGTGCTGGGTACTGGGCAGTGGCAGTGGTGGGCGGTGGTGGTGCTGTGTGCTGGGCATGTCTGGGTGCTGGGCATGTGTGGGTGCTGGGTACTGGGCAGTGGGGGTGGTGGCGGTGGTGGTGCTGTGTGCTGGGCATGTTGGGCTGCTGGGTTTTGGGCGGTGGGCGTGCTGGGTGTGTGCGTGTGTTGGTTTCTGGGCACTGGGGGTGCTGGGTGTTGTGCACTGGGGTTGCTGGGTGCTGGGCATGTCCGGGTGGCGGGCACTGCTGGGTGCTGGGCCCTGAGGTTGCTGCGTGCTGGGCACTGGGCTTGCTGGTGCTGCTGGTGCGGGTGCTGGGGGCTAGGTGTTGTCCGAAAAGCGGATTCGTGCCCGGCGTGGAAGGAACTGTTGGAGTGACCATGGGTCGGAATAGGAGCGCGTTCCCGGAGTAATGAGGAGTCCCAATGTGGGTATGGTCATTCTCCTTTATTTCAAGATATTGTGCTACTTTTATAAGCTAGCCACAGTAACACGCGCACCTCCGAATCCTCTATTGGTTTACAGTCAGCAAGCACACGAATCTGAACATACACAGATTGGTCAAAAGCAGGTGTCCACGCGAACGCTTCCTGCGCCTGCATTCCGTTACATAATCTACTGATATTTACATTCCTCAGCCTGTTTTTCCTACTCTACTATCACTTCAGAGACTCTAAAACTACAATTGCTCTTTAGCAGCCTTCTACTATTACTAACAAATCCTCAGTGCTTGGAATGTTCATAGGATGACCGTTATTTAATAAAAATCCCTCCACAAGGAACCAATTCCACACGCTCAGGAGAGAGATTGTTTTATTCAGGCCTGGGTGCTCAGTGGACTTGCCTCAAATGAAGCACACCAGTTCTAATCACCTTTCTGTTTGTATCCATGCTTCTCATACATATTTTCAGTTTCTCTTTTACATATTCCTTAAATTTCCGAGAACCGATTATAATATTACATCATCCTAGACACATGTGCACTAAAACCTTTAGGGTCTCCTTGAGGGTCTCGGGTGGTCTGTGGTGGTCGGCGGGGTAGTGAACTCTTCGTGAACCTGTTCCTTTCTTTCCTTATAAGGTCGAGGTTTGTCTCCGAGCCACGTCTGGACTCCGTTTGTTTACGGTTCTCGTTTCCAAGGTTACTCTTCACTAGAGTCTAACACTGCTTCCAGGAGACACGATTTAGACTACAATTCTACACACCTGCAAACACCACACCTGCTAGTTCCCTAACTTCTAAGCCACAAGTCTTCATTGTGTAGAATTACAGAAGCGAGCCGAGGTACTGGGGCTACTGGTTGCTGGGCCCTGGGAGTGCTGGATACCATGCATAATTGGGTGCAGGGTATGTCTTGCTGGTGGATGCTGGGCACTGGGGCTGCTGGGCATGTCTCGATGCTGTGTGTTGGCGGTGGGTGTGCTGGGTTGTGCGCATGTCCGGGAATTCGTGCTGGGCCCTGGGAGTGCTGGGTGCGGGGAGCTAGGGGTGCTGGCTGTGGGCATTTCCAGGTACTGGTCATGACCAGTGCTGGTTGTTGGGTCTTGTGGGTGCTGGGCGTGTGCAGGTGCTGGGCACGTCCGGATGCTGTGTGCTCGGCACTTGGGGTTCTGGGTGGCGGGCAGTGAGGGTGCGCACCAAACACCCACCATCCAGCACGCCCACAAGTCTCACACCCAGCACCCGCAGTGGCAGGAACCAGCATACCCAACACCCAGCTTCCAGCACACCCACTGCCCAGGACCTGCATACGCTGCATTGAACGCAGCACCCCCAGCACCCCGTAACCGATAGCCCCAGCGCCCAGCACGCCAGGGTCCAGCAACCAACACACGCCAAAAACCCAGCACCCAGCACCCCCACCGCCCAAAACCCAGCACCCCGACGTGCCCAGCACACAGCAGCCCCAGGGACCACCACCCCCAGCGCCAAGCACCCAGCACCACCATTGCTCAGCACCTGGACATGCCCAGCACCTAGCACCACCCCCCCCAGTGCCCAACACCCAGCACCCACACATACCCAGCACAACCAGGGCCCAGCACACAGTACACGCACATGCCAGGAATCCAGCACCCTCACAGCACAGCACCCAGCAACCCCAGCACAGCCACCCAGCACCGCATATGCCCAACACCCAGCACTGCATATGCCCAGCACCCGGGACCTCCAGCACCAAGCATCCAGCACCAAGACATACCCTGCACTCAGTTTTGCATATTGCCGAGCAATGCCAGGGCCCAGCACCCCCAGTACCTAGCACCCAGCACTCCCACTGCCCAGTACCCAGCACCCCGACATGCCCAGCACACAGCACCCGCACCGCCCCGCACTGCCAGTTCCCAGTACCCAGCACCCAGACATGCCCAGCACGCAGACAAACATGCCCAGCGCCCAACACACCAGAACACAGCAAACCAGCCCCCAAGAACACCAGTGATCAGCACATAGCACCTGGACATGCCCAGCACCTGCAGCACTCAGCACCCCAAACACCCACCATTACAACACACTCACAGGTCTCACACACTTCCGCCCAGTGCCCGGAAACCAGCATACCCAACACTCAGCATCCAGCACCCCCACCCCCCAGCACCCAGTGCCCAGCACGCTGCACTTAGACGTGGCCAGCACCCGGACATGCTCAGCACCCAGCAACACAGGGGCACAGAACCCAGCACCCCCAGCGCCCAGAAACCAACCACCCCAGCGTCCAGCACCCAGTACACCCAGGGCCCGGCAACCAACACCCGCACATGCCCAGCACCCCCACCACCCAGCACAGGGACACGCCCAGCACCCAGCACACCCAAAGACCATCACCCCCAGCGCCAAGCACCCAGCACCGCCATTGCCTAGCACCCGGACATGCCCAGCACCCAGCACCACCACCGCCCACCACGGCCAGCGCACAGTACCCAGCACCCGGACATGCCCAGCACTCAGACATGCCTAGCAGGCAGCTTCCCTGCTCCCCATCGCCCAGAACCTCCAGTGCCCATCACCCAGCACCCAGACATGCCCAGCGCCCACCACACAGCACCCACACTGCCCAACACCCACACATACCCAGCACAACCAGGGAAGAGCACACAGCACACGCACGTGCCAAGAAACAAGCACCCCCAGAGCACAGAACCCAGCAACTCCAGAGCACAGGCCCAGCACCGGATATGCCCAGCACCCAGTACCTCCAGCACCAAGAGATACCCTGCACTCAGTTATGCATAGTACCCAGCAACACCAGGGCCCCGCAACCGCACCAGCCAGCACCCAGCAACCCGAGTGCCCAGCCCCCATCAACCTCAGGGCCCAGCCCCCAGCACCCGCACATTCCCAGCACCCAGCAACCCCACTGCCCAACCCACCCCCCGGACATGCCCAGCACATAGCACCCCCAGGGACCACCACCCCCAGCGCCCAGTACCCAGCACCTGGACATGCCCAGCACCCAAACATGCCCAGCACGCTACACACCAGAACACAGCAAACCAGCCCCCAACATCCCCAGTGATCAGCATGTAGCACCCGGACGTGCCCAGCACCCAGCACGCCCAGCACCCAGTACACCAAACACCCACCACCATACAGGTCTCGCAGCCAGCACCTCCCCAGTGCCCAGAAACCAGCATACCCAACACCCCCACAGCCCAAGAACCCGTTTACCCAGCATCCAGACATGCCCAGCACTCGGACATACACAGCACCCCCAGGGCCCAGCACTAACTCCTGGACAGGCACACAACCCAGCACCCCAACCGCCAACAAACAGCACCTGGACATGCCCACCACTCAGCAGCCCCAGTGCCCAGCACCCAGCACCGCAACAGCCAGCATCCCCAGCGTCCAGCACCCTCACCGCCGACCACCCAGAACCCCAAGTGCCGAGCACACAGCATCCGCACATGCCCAGCACCTCGAGACGCCCAGCACCTGGTCATGTCCAGCAACTGAAATGCCCAAAGCCAGCACCCCTAGCTCCCAGCAGCCAGTACCCCCAGTGCCCAGCATCAGTCATGCCAAGGACGAGGACATGCCCAGCACCCAACACCCCAGTGGCCAACACCTAATACCCCCAGCATCCAGCAGCAAGACATACCCTGCACCCGCTTATGCATAGTACCCAGCACTCCTAGCCCCCAGCAGTCGCGCCGCCCAGCACCCAGCAACCCCAGTGCACAGCACCCACTAACCCCAGTGCCCAGCATCCCCAGCGCACAGCATCCGGCATATGGGCATACCCAGCACACGGACATACCCACTAGCCAGCACCCCTAGTGCCCAGCACCCAAAACTCCCTCCATCCATCACCCAGACATGCCCAGTGCTCAGCGCCCCCAACAGCCAGGATCAGAAAATGCCCAGCAACAAGCACTCCCATGCCTACCACCGCCAGTGCCCAATAACCAGCACACAGACAATGCCCACCAGCCAGCATCCAGAACCCAGCGCCAAGCACTCAGTACACAGGCATGCCCAGCACCCTGATATGCATAGTCCCCAGCACCCCCACTGCCCAGCAGTCCCAGTGCCCCGGACCCATCACTTGGACATGCTCAGCACCCAGAGATGTCCAGCACCCCGCATGCCCAGTCCCTGGAACCCAGTACCCCCAATGACCAGCACCCAGCGCAGCCAGTGCCCAGCACTGCCTGTAGCCAGCATCCACCACCCAGGCACGATCATCGCCTGCCCATTCCCAGCACCAAATCCTCCCAGTGCCCAGCACAGGGACATGGCGAGCACCCAGATATGCCCAACACCCAGCAACCGCAGCACCCAGACCTGTCCAGAACCCACTCCACTCAGGGCCTAGCACACAGTACCCCCACGACCCAGCACCGACACATGCCCAGCACCAAGCACTGCCAAAGATCCCAAGGGGTGCTAGGTGTGCTGGATGTTGCGCATTTGCGGTGCTGGAGATGGCTGGGTGCTGGGCAGCTGAGAAGGGGCTGTAAAGGGAAGGTGAGCACTGCGAACATATTTCAGTCCTGGCAAAACGTGTGTGGGAGCTCGACGGGGCGCTTGTCTGCTTTGCAGTTGGGCTGCGGCAAGGTTGACGGTTGAGTGCTACGGCAAGCGCCTAGCCCCGGTGGTGGTGGGGACCTCAAAGGGCTGCCGGGGCAGGCGAGTGCAACGAACGCCAGTCATCTTGGTTCCCTCTGTGTTGGAGCGCCATCTGGTGGGTAGACGTTTCAGAGCCTGGCTCTGCTGAAGGTAAGATGTAGGTTGATGTTTAGGTGGGAGACCAAAGAGAAGGGAGCAGGGGTTGGTGGGGCTGAGGAGGGGCTGACAAGAGATCGTGAGGGCCAGCATCAGCCTTCATTCCTGGCCACGTCTGCCCCAGAGCCCCATGTGGTGGGTGGCCGCTTCGGAGCGTGGCCCTGATGAGGAGAAGGGATATGTCGAGGATAACTGGGGGAACAGACACAGAGCGCCGGTGTTGGTGGGGCTGAGAAGGGGGTGCCAAGGGACCGTGAGGGCCAACATCAGCCTTGGTTCCTGGCTATCTCAATGCCAAGCCCCATGTGGAGCGTGGCCGCTTCGGAGCTCTGCCCTGATGAGGGTCAGGGCTAGGTTGAGGTTAGGTGGGAGAACAGGCACAGAACCACGGTGTTGGTGGGGCTGCCTAGGGACTGCAAAAGGAAGGTGAGAGCCACCATCAACCTTGGTTCCTGGCTACTTCAGTGCCTGAGCCCCATGTCGAGGGTAGCCTCTTCGGAGCTTGGCTCCGCTAAGAGTAAGGCATATGTCGAGGATAAGTGGGAGAACAGAGACAGAGCTTCGGTTTGGTGGGGCTACCAAGGGAAGGTGAGGGCCAGCATCAAGCTGCATTTCTGGTTACCTTAGTGTCAAGCTCCACGTGGAGGGTGGCCGCTTCGGAGCTTGGCTCCGATGAGGGTCAGGGATAGGTCGATGTTAGGTGCGAGCAGAGACACAGAGCCCTGGTGTTGGTGGGCCTGAGAAGCAGCTGCCAAGAGCCTGTGAGGGCCAGCCTCAGCCTTGCTTCCTGCCTACTTCAGTGCCAAGCCCCATGTAGTCGGTGGCCACTTCGGAGTTGGCCCTGATGAGGGTCTGGGCTAGGTTGAGGTTAGGTGGGAGAACAGGCAGAGAGCCCCGGTGTTGGTGGGGCTGCCTAGGGACTGCAAATGGAAGGTGAGAGCCACAATCAACCTTGGTTTCTGGCTACTTCAGTGCCTGAGCCCCATGTCGAGGGTGGCCCCTTCGGAGCTTGGCCGTGAAGGCTAGCATCAGCCTTGGTTCCTGGCTACTTCAGTGCCTAGCTCCATGTGGCCGGTGACCACTTCGGAGCTTGGCCCTGATGAGGGTCTGGGCTAGGTTGAGGTAAGGTGGGAGAACAGAGACAGAACCCCGGCATTGGTGCCGCTGAGAAGGGGCTGCGCAGTGATCGTGAGGACCGGCATCTACCTTGGTTCTTGGCTGCCTTAGTGCCTAAGCCCCACATGAAGAGTGGTCCCTTTGGAGCTTGGCTCCGATGAGGGTAAGGGATAGGTCGGTGTTAGATGCGAGCACAGACACAGAGCCCCGGTATTGGTGGGGCCGACAAGAGACCGTGAGGAGCAGCATCAAGCTGCATTTCTGGTTACCTTAGTGCCAAGCTCCACGTGGAGGGTGGCCGCTTCGGAGCTTGGCTCCGATGAGGGTCAGGGATAGGTCGATGTTAGGTGCGAGCAGAGACACAGAGCCCCGGTTTTGGTGGGCCTGAGAAGGAGCTGCCAAGAGCCCGTGAGGGGCAGTATCAGCCTTTGTTCCTGGCTACTTCAGTGCCAAGCCCCATGTGGTCGGTGGCCACTTCGGAGCTTGGCCCTGATGAGGGTCAGGGCTAGGTTGAGGTTAGGAAGGAGAACAGGCAGAGAGCCCCGGTGTTGGTGGGCTTGCCTAGGGACTGCAAATGGAAGGTGAGGGCCAGCACCACCCTTGATTCCTGGCTATCTCAGTGCCAAGCCCCATGTGGAGTGTGGCCGCTGCGGAGCTTTGCCCTGATGAGTGTAAGGGATATGTGGAGGCTAAGTGGGAGAAGATACAGAGCCCCGGTACTGGTGGGGCTGAGAAGGGGCTGCAAAGAGATCGTGAGGGCCAGCATCAACCTTGATTCCAGGCTCATTCAGTACCTAAGCCCCACGTGGGGAGTGGTCGCTTCGGAGCTTGGCTCCGATGAGGGTAAGGGATAGGTTGATGTTAGGTGCGAGCAGAGACACAGAGCCCCGGTATTGGTGGGGTTGAGACGGGGCTGCCCTTCAGTGCCTGAGCCCCATGTTGAGGGTGGCCTCTTCGGAGCTTGGCTCCGATGAGGGTAAGAGATATGTCGAGGATAAGGTGGAGAACAGAGACAGAGCCCCGGTTTTGGTGGGGCTACCAAGGGAAGGTGAGGGCTAGCATCAAGCTGGATTTCTGGTTACCTTAGTGCCAAGCTCCACGTGGAGGGTGGCCACTTCGGAGCTTGGCCCTGATGAGGGTCTGGGCTAGGTTGAGGTAAGGTGGGAGAACAGAGACAGAGCCCCGGCATTGGTGCGGCTGAGAAGGGGCTGCGCAGTGATCGTGAGGACGAGCATCTACCTTGGTACTTGGCTGCCTCAGTGCCTAAGACCCACATGAAGAGTGGTCGCTTCGGAGCTTGGCTGCGATGAGGGTAAGGGATAGGTCGATGTTAGATGCGAGCACAGCCACAGAGCCCCGGTATTGGTGGGGCCGACAAGAGACCGTGAGGGCCAGCATCAAGATGCATTTCTGGTTACCTTAAGTGCCAAGCTCCATGAGGTCGGTGGCCACTTAGGAGCTTGGCCCTGATGAGGGTAAGGGATAGGTTGAGGTTAGGTGGGAGAACAGGCAAAGAGCACCGGTGTTGGTGGGGCTGAGAAGGGGCTGCCAAGGGACCGTGAGGGCCAGCATCAGCCTTGGTTTCTGGCTACTTCTGTGCCTAGCTCCATGTGGCCGGTGGCCACTTCGGAGCTTGGCCCTGATGAGGGTCTGGGCTAGGTTGAGGTAAGGTGGGAGAACAGAGACAGAACCCCGGCATTGGTGCCGCTGAGAAGGGGCTGCGCAGTGATCGTGAGGACCGGCATCTACCTTGGTTCTTGGCTGCCTTAGTGCCTAAGCCCCACATGAAGTGTGGTCCCTTTGGAGCTTGGCTCCGATGAGGGTAAGGGATAGGTCGCTGTTAGATGCGAGCACAGACACAGAGCCCCGGTATTGGTGGGGCCGACAAGAGACCGTGAGGGCCAGCATCAAGATGCATTTCTAGTTACCTTAGTGCCAAGCTCCACGTGGAGGGTGGCCGCTTCGGAGCTTGGCCCTGATGAGGGTCAGGGATAGGTCGATGTTAGGTGCGAGCAGAGACACAGAGCCCCGGTGTTGGTGGGCCTGAGAAGGAGCTGCCAAGAGCCCGTGAGGGCCAGCATCAGCCTTGGTTCCTGGCTACTTCAGTGCCAAGCCCCATGTGGTCGGTGGCCACTTCGGAGCTTGGCCCTGATGAGGGTCTGGGCTAGGTTGAGGTTAGGTGGGAGAACAGGCAGAGAGCCCCGGTGTTGGTGGGCTTGCCTAGGGACTGCAAAGAGATCGTGAGGGCCAGCATCAACCTTGATTCCAGGCTACTTCAGTACCTAAGCCCCACGTGGGGAGTGGTCTCTTCGGAGCTGGGCTCCGATGAGGGTAAGGGATAGGTTGATGTTAGGTGCGAGCAGAGACACAGAGCCCCGGTATTGGTGGGGCTGAGACGGGGCTGCCCTTCAGTGCCTGAGCCCCATGTTGAGGGTGGCCTCTTCGGAGCTTGGCTCCGATGAGGGTAAGAGATATGTCGAGGATAAGGTGGAGAACAGAGACAGAGCCCCGGTTTTGCTGGGGCTACCAAGGGAAGGTGAGGGCTAGCATCAGGCTGGATTTCTGGTTACCTTAAGTGCCAAGCTCCATGAGGTCGGTGGCCGCTTCGGAGCTTGGCCCTGATGAGGGTCAGGGATAGGTCGATGTTAGGTGCGAGCAGAGACACAGAGCCCCGGTGTTGGTGGGCCTGAGAAGGAGCTGCCAAGAGCCCGTGAGGGCCAGCATCAGCCTTGCTTCCTGGCTACTTCAGTGCCAAGCCCCATGTGGCCGGTGGCCACTTCGGAGCTTGGCCCTGATGAGGGTCTGGGCTAGGTTGAGGTAAGGTGGGAGAACAGAGACAGAACCCCGGCATTGGTGCCGCTGAGAAGGGGCTGCGCAGTGATCGTGAGGACCGGCATCTACCTTGGTTCTTGGCTGCCTTAGTGCCTAAGCCCCACATGAAGGGTGGTCCCTTTGGAGCTTGGCTCCGATGAGGGTAAGGGATAGGTCGCTGTTAGATGCGAGCACAGACACAGAGCCCCGGTATTGGTGGGGCCGACAAGAGACCGTGAGGGCCAGCATCGAGATGCATTTCTGGTTACCTTAGTGCCAAGCTCCATGAGGTCGGTGGCCACTTCGGAGCTTGGCCCTGATGAGGGTCAGGGCTAGGTTGAGGTTAGGAGGGAGAACAGGCAGAGAGCCCCGGTGTTGGTGGGCTTGCCTAGGGACTGCAAATGGAAGGTGAGGGCCACCATCAACCTTGGTTCCTGGCTATCTCAGTGCCAAGCCCCATGTGGAGTGTGGCCGCTGCGGAGCTTTGCCCTGAGGAGGGTAAGGGATATGTGGAGGCTAAGTGGGAGAACAGATACAGAGCCCCGGTACTGGTGGGGCTGAGAAGGGGGTGCAAAGAGATCGTGAGGGCCAGCATCAACCTTGATTCCAGGCTACTTCAGTACCTAAGCCCCACGTGGGGAGTGGTCTCTTCGGAGCTGGGCTCCGATGAGGGTAAGGGATAGGTTGATGTTAGGTGCGAGCAGAGACACAGAGCCCCGGTATTGGTGGGGCTGAGACGGGGCTGCGCTTAAGTGCCTGAGCCCCATGTTGAGGTTGGCCTCTTCGGAGCTTGGCTCCGATGAGGGTCAGGGATATGTCGAGGATAAGTGGGAGAACAGCGACAGAGCCCCGGTGTTGGTGGGGCTGAGAAGGGGCTGCCAAGAGACCGTGAGGGCCAGCATCCTACTTGGTTCCTAGCTACTTCAGTGCCTAACTCCATGTGGCCACTTCGGAGCTTGGCCCTGATGAGGGTCAGGGCTAGGTTGAGGTTAGGTGGGAGAACAGGCACAGAGCCCCGGTGTTGGTGGGGCTGCCTAGGGACTGCAAATGGAAGGATGAGGGCCACCATCAACCTTTGTTCCTGGCTACTTCAGTGTCTGAGCCCCATGTAGAGGGTGGCCTCTTCGGTGCTTGGCCGTGAGGGCTAGCATCAGCCTTGGTTCCTGGCTACTTCAGTGCCTAGCTCCATGTGGCCGGTGGCCACTTCGGAGCTTGGCCCTGATGAGGCTCTGGGCTAGGTTGAGGTAAGGTGGGAGAACAGAGACAGAGCCCCGCCATTGGTGCGGCTGAGAAGGGGCTGCGAAGTGATCGTGAGAGCCAGCATCAACCTTGTTTCCTGGCTACTTCAGTGCCAAGCCCCATGTGGAGGGTGGCCGCTTCGGAGGTGGCCCTGGTGAGGGTCAGGGATATGTCGAGGATAAGTGGGAGAACAGCCGACAGAGCCCCGGTGTTGGTGGGGCTGAGAAGGAGCTGCCAAGAGACCGTGAGGGCCAGCATCCGCCTTGGTTCCTTGCTACTTCAGTGCCTAGCTCCATGTGGCCACTTCGGAGCTTGGCCCTGATGAGGGTAAGGGATAGGTCGCTGTTAGGTGCGAGCAGAGATACAGTGCCACGGTGTTGATGGGGCTGAGAAGTGGCTGCCAAGAGATCGTGAGGGCCAGCATCCTCCTTGATTCCTGGCTATTTCTGTGCCTGAGCCGGAGGAGGTGGGTGGCCGTTTCGGAGCTTGCCTCTGAGGAAGATAAGGGATAGTTTGAGGTTCTGCGTAGATAACGAGATCCTTCTGCATTAGTTAACGCCACCCACCACATGGACTCCAACGACCCTTCCCGGTCCCGCCACCCCTCTCCGTTATTCTCAAACCTAAATATCAACCTTTGCCTTACCATCTCTCGAGCCCATTTCGTAAACGGCTTCCCACCAGAGGGCGCTCCAACACAGAAAGAACCAGGATTGAAAGCTGTTTCTGGCTCTTGCCTTTCGTGGCAGCCCTTTCCGAGGGAGCTGCTCTCGCTCTACCACCCAACCAGCAACCTTACCACAGCCCAACTGCAAAGCAGTCGATCCCCTCTTCGGGCTCCCATAAACTAAGAGGCAGGACTGAAAGATGCTGGTGGCTCTCACCTCCCCTTGATAGACCCTTCTCAGCTGCCCAACACCCAGCCAGCTCCAGCACCCCAAATGTACCATATGCACCACACCTAGCACTCCTTGCTACACATTGGTGGTGCCTGGTGCTAGGCATGTTCCGTTGCTGAGTCGTGGGTTGTTGGGCACTGCGGGGACTGGCTTCTTGTCATGTCCTGGTGCTGGGGCTGCTGAGTGCTGTGTGCTGGGCTCCGGGGCTGCTGGGTGCTGTGTGCTGGGCTCTGGGGCTGCTGGGCATGTCGAGGTGCTGTGCATTGGCGGTGCGTGTGCTGGGTTGTGTGCATGTGTGGGAATCAGTGCTGGGCCATGGGAGTGCTGGGCCCTGGCAGTGCTGGGTGGAGGGTATGATGGGTGCATGTGTTGGTTTAACCCCAGCCTGCAAATAAACCCCACGCAGCCGCTGGCTCACCTCCCCCCCCCACCCCGTGGGATGGGGGAGAGAATCGGGAGGGCACAAGTAGGAAAGCTCCCGGGTTGAGATAAAAACAGTTTAATGATTGAAATAAAACGAAGTAGAACAGTAATAATAACAATGAGAACAACAACAACAACAGACGATACAAAGCAGGCAATGCACAATGCAACTGCTCACCGCTGCCGACCGCGTGTCGCGAACGGGGGGGGGAGAGCCCCCTCCCCCGCCCCCTCCCATTTTTTATTCTGAGCAGGATGTCACATGCTATAGAATACCCCATTGGATAGCTGGGTCAACTATGCCGGCTGTGCTCCCCATCCCCCCGCCCCCCCAACGCCCCCCGAGCTTCCTGTGGGAGGCCGAAAAGAGAAAACAAAAGTCTCCCGGTACAAGCACCGCCCAGCAACAGCCAAAGTATTAAGCGGCCATCAACGCTCCTCTCACACCAAACCCAAAAGCCAGCACCCCCCCCCCCAAGCTACTGGGAAGAAAGTTAACTCTGTCCCAGCCGGAAGCAGGACAGTGCAGTGCACTGGAGTTCTGAGTGCTGGGTCCTAGGGGTACTGTGTATGTTCGGGTGCTGGGCATATCCGCGTGCGGGTACTGGGCAGTTGGGGTGGTGGTGGTACTGGATGCTGGGCATTGGGTATGCTGGTTTCTGGGCACTGGGGGTGGTGGGTGCTGAGCGCAGCGTGTGCTGGCTGCTATGTGCAGATCACTGGGGATGGTGGGGGCTGGTTTGCTGCTTTCTGGTGTGTTGGGCGCTGGGCATGTTTGGGTGCTGGGCATGTCTGGGTGCTGGGCACGTGCAGTGGGGGTGCTGGGTACGTCCGGGTGGTGGGTATTGGGCGGTGGGAGTGCTGGGTGCTAAGTACTGGGGATGCTGGGCCCTGGCATTGCTTGGTACTATGCATAACTGAGTGCAGGGTATGTCTTGGTGCTGGCCATATCCGGTGCTGGCCATATCCGGTGCTAGGTGTGTGCTCTGGGTTTGCTGGGTGCTGTGCTGTGAGGGTGCTGGATTCCTGGCATGTGCGTGTGCTGTGCCTTGGTTGTGCTGGGTATGTGTGGGTGTTGGGCAGTATGGGTGCTGCGTGGTGGGCGCTGGGCATGTGCCGGTGCTGGGTGATGGGCACTGGAGGTCCTGGGCGATGGGGAGCAGGGAAGCTGCCTGGTAGGAATGTCTCAGTGCTGGGCATATCCGGGTGCTTGGTACTGTGCACTGGTGGTGGTGGTACTGGGTGATGGGCTCTGGATGTCCTGGGCGATGGGGAGCAGGGAAGCTGCCTGGTAGGAATGTCTCAGTGCTGGGCATATCCGGGTGCTTGGTACTGTGCACTGGTGGTGGTGGTACTGGGTGCTGGGCATGTCCCGGTGCTAGGCAACGGCGGTGCTGGGTGCTTGGTGCTGGGCGTGATAGTCTTTGGGTGTGCTGGGTGGTGGGGGTGCTGGGCATGTGCGGGTGTTGGTTGCTGGGCCCTGGGTGTACTGAGTGCTGGACACTGGGGTGGTTGGTTTCTGGGCACTGGGGCTTCTGGGTTCTGTGGACTGGGGTTGCTGGGTGCTGGGCATGTCTGGGTGCTGGGCAATGGCTGGCTGCTGGGTTCTGGGCCCTGAGGTTGCTGGGTGCTGGGCACCGGCCTTGCTGGGTGCTGGCTGGTGTGGGTGCTGGGGGCTAAGTGCTGGTTGCTGGGCCCTGGGAGTGCTGGGTATTATGCATAAGCAGGTGCAGGGTATCTCTTGCTGCTTGATGCTGGGGCTAGTGGGTGCTGGGCACTGGGGCGGCTGGGCATGTCCAGGGGCAGTGTGTTGGCGGTGGGTGTGCTAGGTTGTGCGCATGTCTGGGAATGAGTGCTGGGCCATGGGGGTGCTGGGTGGAGGGTATGATGGGTGCATGTCATGGTTTAACCTGGCATGTGTGTGTGCTGGGCCCTGGTTGTGCTAGGTATGTGTGGGTGCTGGGTATTGGGCAGTGTGGGTGCTGTGTGGCGGGGCCTGGGCATGTCCAGGTGCTGGGCGGTCGGGGTGCTGGGCGGTCGCGATGCTGGGCGGTGGGCAGCAGGGAAGCTGCCTGCTGGGCACATCTGGGTGCTGGGCATGTCCAGGTGCTGGGCAGTGGTAGTGCTGGGTGCGTGGTGCTGGGGGTGGTGGTCCCTGGTGGTGCTGCATGCTGGGCATGTCCGGGTGCTGGGTGGTTGGAGTGTTGGGTGCATGCGAATGTTGGTTTCTGAGCCCTGGGAGTGCTGGGCACTGGGGCTGTTGGTTTCTGGGCGCTGGGGCTTCTGGGTTGTGTGCACTGGGGTTGCTGGGTGCTGGGCATGTCTGGGTGCTGGGCAATGGCTGGCTGCTGGGTTCTGGGCCCTGAGGTTGCTGGGTACCGGCCTTGCTGGGTGCTGGCTGGTGTGGGTGCTGGAGGCTAAGTACTCGGGGTGCTGGTTGCTGGGCCCTGGGAGTGCTGGGTACCATGCGTAAGCGGGTGCAGGGTATCTCTTGCTGCTGGGTGCTGGGGATGCTGGGTGCTGGGGGTGCTGGGCACTGGGGCTGCTGGGTGCTGGGCATATCCAGGGGCTGTGTGTTGGTGGTGGGTGTGCTAGGTTGTGCGCATGTCCGAGAATGAGTGCTGGGCCATGGGGGTGCTGGGTGGAGGGTACGATGGGTGCATGTCGTGGTTTAACCCCAGCCTGCAAATAAACCCCACGCAGCCGCTGGCTCTCCTCCCCCCCACACCCCGTGGGATGGGGGAGAGAATCGGGAGGGCACAAGTAGGAAAACTCCCGGGTTGAGATAAAAACAGTTTAATGATTGAAATAAAACGAAGTAGTACAGTAATAATAACAATGAGAACAACAACAACAACAGACGATACAAAGCAGGCAATGCACAATGCAACTGCTCACCGCTGTCGACTGTGTGTAGCGAACGGGGGGGGGGGAGAGCCCCCTCCCCCGCCCCCTCCCATTTTTTATACTGAGCAGGATGTCACATGCTATAGAATACCCCATTGGCCAGCTAGGTCAACTACCCCGGCTGTGCTCCCCACCCCCGCCCCCTCCCCCCCCGAGCTTCCTGTGGGAGGCCGAAAAGAGAGAACAAAAGTCTCCCGGTGCAAGCACCGCCCAGCAACAGCCAAAGCATTAAGGGGCCATCAACGCTCCTCTCACACCAAACCCAAAAGCCAGCACACCCCCCCCCAAGCTACTGGGAAGAAAGTTAACTCTGTCCCAGCCGGAAGCAGGACAGTGCTGAGTGCTGTGTATGTCCGGGTGCTGGGCATGTCTGGGTGCGGGGTACTGCGCACTGGGGGTGCTGGGTGTGAGACGTGTGGGGGTGCTGGATGGTGGGTGTTTGGTGTGCTGAGTACAGAGCACTGGGGATGGTGGCTGCTGAGCACTGTGGGTACTATGCGTAAGAGGGTGCAGGGTATCTCTTGCTGCTGGGTGCTGGGGCTACTGGGTGCTGGGGATATTGTGTGCTGGGCACAGGCGTGCTTGGTGCTGGGCATGTCCAGGTGCTTGGCATGACCGGGTGCTGGGCGCTGGGAACGCTGGTTGCTGCGGTGCTGGCTGCTGGGCCCTGGGGGTGCTGGGTGCTGAGCGCTGCGGGTGCTGGGCATTCCGGGTGCTATGTGCTGATCACTGGCGATGTTGGGGGCTGGTTTGCTGGGATCTGGGCAGTGGTGTGTTGAGTGCTGGGCATGTTTGGGTGCTGGGCATTTCTGGGTGCTGCATACTGGGCACTGGCGGTGTGGGGTGGTGGGGGTGCTGTGTGCTGGGCATGTCCGGGTGGTGGGTGTTGGGCAGTGGGAGTGTTGGGTGCTAGGTACTGGGGTGCTGGGCCCGGTATTGCTAGGTACTCTGCATAACGGAGTGCACGGTATGTCTTGGTGCTGGATGCCTGGTGCTGGAGCTACTGGGTGCTGGGTTGTGGGCATATGCGGTGCTTCATGCTGGGCATATGCGGTGCTGGGTGGCTGTGCTGGGGTTGCTGGTGCTGTGCTCTGGGGATGCTGGATTCCTGGCACGTGCGTGGGCTGTGTGCTGGGCCCTGGTTGTGCCGGGTATGTGTGGGTGCTGGGTGTTGGGCAGTGTGGGTGCTGTGTGGTGGGCCCTGGACACGACCGGGTGCAGGGTGCTGAGCACCGGGGTGTTGGGTGCTTGGCACGACTGGGTGCTGAGTGCTAGGCACTGGGGTTGGTGGCTGCTGGGAGCTAGAGGTGCTGGCTGTGGGCATTTCCAGTTGCTGGTCATGACCGGGTGCTGGGTCTTGTGGGTGCTGGGTGTGCCCCGGTGCTGGGCATGTCCTGATGCTGTGTGCTCGGCACTTGTTGTTCTGAGTGGTGGGCAGTGAGGGTGCTGGGCGCTGGGGATGCTGGGCAATGCGGTGCTGGGCAGTGGGGCTGCTGGGTGCTGGGCATGTCCAGGGGCTGTGTGTTGGCGGTGGGTGTGCTAGGTTGTGCGCATGTCTGGGAATGAGTGCTGGGCCATGGGGGTGCTGGGTGGAGGGTATGATGGGTGCATGTCGTGGTTTAACCCCAGCCTGCAAAAAAACCCCACGCAGCCGCTGGCTCTCCTCCCCCCCCCACCCCGTGGGATGGGGGAGAGAATCGAGAAGGCACAAGTAGGAAAGCTCCCGGGTTGAGATAAAAACAGTTTAATGATTGAAATAAAACGAAGTAGAACAATAATAACAATGAGAACAACAACAACAACAGACGATACAAAGCAGGCAATGCACAATGCAACTGCTCACCGCTGCCGACCGCGTGTCATGAACTGGGGCGGGGGGGGGGGGGGGGGAGAGTCGTGTCCTCCCCCTGCCCCCTCCCATTTTTTATTCTGAGCAGGATGTCACATGCTATAGAATACCCCATTGGCCAGCTAGGTCAACTACCCCGGCTGTGTTCCGCCCCCCCCCCCGCCACCCCCCCGGGTGAGACAAAAGTCTCCCGGTGCAAGCACCGCCCAGCAACAGCCAAAGCATTAAGGGGCCATCAACGCTCCTCTCACACCAAACCCAAAAGCCAGCACACCCCCCCCCAAGCTACTGGGAAGAAAGTTAACTCTGTCCCAGCCGGAAGCAGGACAGTGCTGAGTGCTGTGTATGTCCGGGTGCTGGGCATGTCTGTGTGCGGGGTACTGCGCACTGGGGGTGCTGGGTGGTGGGGGAGCTGGATGGTGGGTGTTTGGTGTGCTGAGTACAGAGCACTGGGGGTGCTGGGTGTGAGACGTGTGGGGGTGCTGGATGGTGGGTGTTGGGTATGCTGGTTGCTGGGCACTGGGGATGCTGCGTGTGAGACGTGTGGGGGTGCTGGATGGTAGGTGTTTGGCGTGCTGAGTACAGAGCACTGGCGGTGGTGGATGCTGAGCGCTGCGGGTGCTGGGTGCTGGGCATGTCCGGGTGCTATGTGCTGATCACTGGAGATGTTGGGGGCTGGTTTGCTGGGATCTGGGCAGTGGTGTGTTGAGTGCTGGGCATGTTTGGGTGCTGGCCATGTCTGGGTGCTGGGTACTGGGCGCTGGCTGTGGTGGGGCAGTGGGGGTGCTGTGTGCTGGGCACGTCCGGGTGGTGGGTGTTGGGCAGTGGCAGTATTGGGTTCTAGATACTGGGGTGCTGGGCCCTGGTATTGCTGGCTACTATACATAACTGAGTGCAGGGTATGTCTTGGTGCTGGATGCTGGGTACTGGAGGTACTGGGTGCTGGGTGTTGGGCATATGCGGTGCTAGGTGCTGGGCATATGCGGTGCTGGGTGGCTGTGCTGGGGTTGCTGGGTGCTGTGCTGTGAGGGTGCTGGATTCCTGACATGTGCGTGTGCTGTGTGCTGGGCCCTGGTTGTGCCGGGTATGTGTGAGTGCTGGGTGTTGGGCAGTGTGGGTGCTGTGTGGTGGGGCCTGGGCATGTCTGGGTGCTGGGCGGTCGGGATGCTGGGCGGTGGGCAGCAGAGAAGCTGCCTGCTGGGCATGTCTGAGTGCTGGGCATGCGTGGGTGCTGGGTACTGGGCAGTGGCGGTGGTGGGCGGTGGTGGTGCTGTGTGCTGGGCATGTCTGGGTGCTGGGCATGTGTGGGTGCTGGGTACTGGGCAGTGGGGGTGGTGGCGGTGGTGGTGCTGTGTGCTGGGCATGTTGGGCTGCTGGGTTTTGGGCGGTGGGCGTGCTGGGTGTGTGCGTGTGTTGGTTTCTGGGCACTGGGGGTGCTGGGTGTTGTGCACTGGGGTTGCTGGGTGCTGGGCATGTCCGGGTGGCGGGCACCGCTGGGTGCTGGGCCCTGAGGTTGCTGCGTGCTGGGCACTGGGCTTGCTGGTGCTGCTGGTGCGGGTGCTGGGGGCTAGGTGTTGTCCGAAAAGCGGATTCGTGCCCGGCGTGGAAGGAACTGTTGGAGTGACCATGGGTCGGAATAGGCGCGCGTTCCCGGAGTAATGAGGAGTCCCAATGTGGGTATGGTCATTCTCCTTTATTTCAAGATATTGTGCTACTTTTATAAGCTAGCCACAGTAACACGCGCACCTCCGAATCCTCTATTGGTTTACAGTCAGCAAGCACACGAATCTGAACATACACAGATTGGTCAAAAGCAGGTGTCCACGCGAACGCTTCCTGCGCCTGCATTCCGTTACATAATCTACTGATATTTACATTCCTCAGCCTGTTTTTCCTACTCTACTATCACTTCAGAGACTCTAAAACTACAATTGCTCTTTAGCAGCCTTCTACTATTACTAACAAATCCTCAGTGCTTGGAATGTTCATAGGATGACCGTTATTTAATAAAAATCCCTCCACAAGGAACCAATTCCACACGCTCAGGAGAGAGATTGTTTTATTCAGGCCTGGGTGCTCAGTGGACTTGCCTCAAATGAAGCACACCAGGTCTAATCACCTTTCTGTTTGTATCCATGCTTCTCATACATATTTTCAGTTTCTCTTTTACATATTCCTTAAATTTCCGAGAACCGATTATAATATTACATCATCCTAGACACATGTGCACTAAAACCTTTAGGGTCTCCTTGAGGGTCTCGGGTGGTCTGTGGTGGTCGGCGGGGTAGTGAACTCTTCGTGAACCTGTTCCTTTCTTTCCTTATAAGGTCGAGGTTTGTCTCCGAGCCACCTCTGGACTCCGTTTGTTTACGGTTCTCGTTTCCAAGGTTACTCTTCACTAGAGTCTAACACTGCTTCCAGGAGACACGATTTAGACTACAATTCTACACACCTGCAAACACCACACCTGCTAGTTCCCTAACTTCTAAGCCACAAGTCTTCATTGTGTAGAATTACAGAAGCGAGCCGAGGTACTGGGGCTACTGGTTGCTGGGCCCTGGGAGTGCTGGATACCATGCATAATTGGGTGCAGGGTATGTCTTGCTGGTGGATGCTGGGCACTGGGGCCAGCATGTCTCGATGCTGTGTGTTGGCGGTGGGTGTGCTGGGTTGTGCGCATGTCCGGGAATTCGTGCTGGGCCCTGGGAGTGCTGGGTGCGGGGAGCTAGGGGTGCTGGCTGTGGGCATTTCCAGGTACTGGTCATGACCAGTGCTGGTTGTTGGGTCTTGTGGGTGCTGGGCGTGTGCAGGTGCTGGGCACGTCCGGATGCTGTGTGCTCGGCACTTGGGGTTCTGGGTGGCGGGCAGTGAGGGTGCGCACCAAACACCCACCATCCAGCACGCCCACAAGTCTCACACCCAGCACCCGCAGTGGCAGGAACCAGCATACCCAACACCCAGCTTCCAGCACACCCACTGCCCAGGACCTGCATACGCTGCATTGAACGCAGCACCCCCAGCACCCGGTAACCAATAGCCCCAGCGCCCAGCACGCCAGGGTCCAGCAACCAACACACGCCAAAAACCCAGCACCCAGCACCCCCACCGCCCAAAACCCAGCACCCCGACGTGCCCAGCACACAGCAGCCCCAGGGACCACCACCCCCAGCGCCAAGCACCCAGCACCACCATTGCTCAGCACCTGGACATGCCCAGCACCTAGCACCACCCCCCCCAGTGCCCAACACCCAGCACCCACACATACCCAGCACAACCAGGGCCCAGCACACAGTACACGCACATGCCAGGAATCCAGCACCCTCACAGCACAGCACCCAGCAACCCCAGCACAGCCACCCAGCACCGCATATGCCCAACACCCAGCACTGCATATGCCCAGCACCCGGGACCTCCAGCACCAAGCATCCAGCACCAAGACATACCCTGCACTCAGTTTTGCATATTGCCGAGCAATGCCAGGGCCCAGCACCCCCAGTACCTAGCACCCAGCACTCCCACTGCCCAGTACCCAGCACCCCGACATGCCCAGCACACAGCACCCGCACCGCCCCGCACTGCCAGTTCCCAGTACCCAGCACCCAGACATGCCCAGCACGCAGACAAACATGCCCAGCGCCCAACACACCAGAACACAGCAAACCAGCCCCCAAGAACACCAGTGATCAGCACATAGCACCTGGACATGCCCAGCACCTGCAGCACTCAGCACCCCAAACACCCACCATTACAACACACCCACAGGTATCACACACTTCCGCCCAGTGCCCGGAAACCAGCATACCCAACACTCAGCATCCAGCACCCCCACCCCCCAGCACCCAGTGCCCAGCACGCTGCACTTAGACATGGCCAGCACCCGGACATGCTCAGCACCCAGCAACACAGGGGCACAGAACCCAGCACCCCCAGCACCCAGAAACCAACCACCCCAGCGTCCAGCACCCAGTACACCCAGGGCCCGGCAACCAACACCCGCACATGCCCAGCACCCCCACCACCCAGCACAGGGACACGCCCAGCACCCAGCACACCCAAAGACCATCACCCCCAGCGCCAAGCACCCAGCACCGCCATTGCCTAGCACCCGGACATGCCCAGCACCCAGCACCACCACCGCCCACCACGGCCAGCGCACAGTACCCAGCACCCGGACATGCCCAGCACTCAGACATGCCTAGCAGGCAGCTTCCCTGCTCCCCATCGCCCAGAACCTCCAGTGCCCATCACCCAGCACCCAGACATGCCCAGCGCCCACCACACAGCACCCACACTGCCCAACACCCACACATACCCAGCACAACCAGGGAAGAGCACACAGCACACGCACGTGCCAAGAAACAAGCACCCCCAGAGCACAGAACCCAGCAACTCCAGAGCACAGGCCCAGCACCGGATATGCCCAGCACCCAGTACCTCCAGCACCAAGAGATACCCTGCACTCAGTTATGCATAGTACCCAGCAACACCAGGGCCCCGCAACCGCACCAGCCAGCACCCAGCAACCCGAGTGCCCAGCCCCCATCAACCTCAGGGCCCAGCCCCCAGCACCCGCACATTCCCAGCACCCAGCAACCCCACTGCCCAACCCACCCCCCGGACATGCCCAGCACATAGCACCCCCAGGGACCACCACCCCCAGCGCCCAGTACCCAGCACCTGGACATGCCCAGCACCCAAACATGCCCAGCACGCTACACACCAGAACACAGCAAACCAGCCCCCAACATCCCCAGTGATCAGCATGTAGCACCCGGACGTGCCCAGCACCCAGCACGCCCAGCACCCAGTACACCAAACACCCACCACCATACAGGTCTCGCAGCCAGCACCTCCCCAGTGCCCAGAAACCAGCATACCCAACACCCCCACAGCCCAAGAACCCGTTTACCCAGCATCCAGACATGCCCAGCACTCGGACATACACAGCACCCCCAGGGCCCAGCACTAACTCCTGGACAGGCACACAACCCAGCACCCCAACCGCCAACAAACAGCACCTGGACATGCCCACCACTCAGCAGCCCCAGTGCCCAGCACCCAGCACCGCAACAGCCAGCATCCCCAGCGTCCAGCACCCTCACCGCCAACCACCCAGAACCCCAAGTGCCGAGCACACAGCATCCGCACATGCCCAGCACCTCGAGACGCCCAGCACCTGGTCATGTCCAGCAACTGAAATGCCCAAAGCCAGCACCCCTAGCTCCCAGCAGCCAGTACCCCCAGTGCCCAGCATCAGTCATGCCAAGGACGAGGACATGCCCAGCACCCAACACCCCAGTGGCCAACACCTAATACCCCCAGCATCCAGCAGCAAGACATACCCTGCACCCGCTTATGCATAGTACCCAGCACTCCTAGCCCCCAGCAGTCGCGCCGCCCAGCACCCAGCAACCCCAGTGCACAGCACCCACTAACCCCAGTGCCCAGCATCCCCAGCGCACAGCATCCGGCATATGGGCATACCCAGCACACGGACATACCCACTAGCCAGCACCCCTAGTGCCCAGCACCCAAAACTCCCTCCATCCATCACCCAGACATGCCCAGTGCTCAGCGCCCCCAACAGCCAGGATCAGAAAATGCCCAGCAACAAGCACTCCCATGCCTACCACCGCCAGTGCCCAATAACCAGCACACAGACAATGCCCACCAGCCAGCATCCAGAACCCAGCGCCAAGCACTCAGTACACAGGCATGCCCAGCACCCTGATATGCATAGTCCCCAGCACCCCCACTGCCCAGCAGTCCCAGTGCCCCGGACCCATCACTTGGACATGCTCAGCACCCAGAGATGTCCAGCACCCCGCATGCCCAGTCCCTGGAACCCAGTACCCCCAATGACCAGCACCCAGCGCAGCCAGTGCCCAGCACTGCCTGTAGCCAGCATCCACCACCCAGGCACGATCATCGCCTGCCCATTCCCAGCACCAAATCCTCCCAGTGCCCAGCACAGGGACATGGCGAGCACCCAGATATGCCCAACACCCAGCAACCGCAGCACCCAGACCTGTCCAGAACCCACTCCACTCAGGGCCTAGCACACAGTACCCCCACGACCCAGCACCGACACATGCCCAGCACCAAGCACTGCCAAAGATCCCAAGGGGTGCTAGGTGTGCTGGATGTTGCGCATTTGCGGTGCTGGAGATGGCTGGGTGCTGGGCAGCTGAGAAGGGGCTGTAAAGGGAAGGTGAGCACTGCGAACATATTTCAGTCCTGGCAAAACGTGTGTGGGAGCTCGACGGGGCGCTTGTCTGCTTTGCAGTTGGGCTGCGGCAAGGTTGACGGTTGAGTGCTACGGCAAGCGCCTAGCCCCGGTGGTGGTGGGGACCTCAAAGGGCTGCCGGGGCAGGCGAGTGCAACGAACGCCAGTCATCTTGGTTCCCTCTGTGTTGGAGCGCCATCTGGTGGGTAGACGTTTCAGAGCCTGGCTCTGATGAAGGTAAGATGTAGGTTGATGTTTAGGTGGGAGACCAAAGAGAAGGGAGCAGGGGTTGGTGGGGCTGAGGAGGGGCTGACAAGAGATCGTGAGGGCCAGCATCAGCCTTCATTCCTGGCCACGTCTGCCCCAGAGCCCCATGTGGTGGGTGGCCGCTTCGGAGCGTGGCCCTGATGAGGAGAAGGGATATGTCGAGGATAACTGGGGGAACAGACACAGAGCGCCGGTGTTGGTGGGGCTGAGAAGGGGGTGCCAAGGGACCGTGAGGGCCAACATCAGCCTTGGTTCCTGGCTATCTCAATGCCAAGCCCCATGTGGAGCGTGGCCGCTTCGGAGCTCTGCCCTGATGAGGGTCAGGGCTAGGTTGAGGTCAGGTGGGAGAACAGGCACAGAACCACGGTGTTGGTGGGGCTGCCTAGGGACTGCAAAAGGAAGGTGAGAGCCACCATCAACCTTGGTTCCTGGCTACTTCAGTGCCTGAGCCCCATGTCGAGGGTAGCCTCTTCGGAGCTTGGCTCCGCTAAGAGTAAGGCATATGTCGAGGATAAGTGGGAGAACAGAGACAGAGCTTCGGTTTGGTGGGGCTACCAAGGGAAGGTGAGGGCCAGCATCAAGCTGCATTTCTGGTTACCTTAGTGCCAAGCTCCACGTGGAGGGTGGCCGCTTCGGAGCTTGGCTCCGATGAGGGTCAGGGATAGGTCGATGTTAGGTGCGAGCAGAGACACAGAGCCCTGGTGTTGGTGGGCCTGAGAAGCAGCTGCCAAGAGCCTGTGAGGGCCAGCCTCAGCCTTGCTTCCTGCCTACTTCAGTGCCAAGCCCCATGTAGTCGGTGGCCACTTCGGAGTTGGCCCTGATGAGGGTCTGGGCTAGGTTGAGGTTAGGTGGGAGAACAGGCAGAGAGCCCCGGTGTTGGTGGGGCTGCCTAGGGACTGCAAATGGAAGGTGAGAGCCACAATCAACCTTGGTTTCTGGCTACTTCAGTGCCTGAGCCCCATGTCGAGGGTGGCCCCTTCGGAGCTTGGCCGTGAAGGCTAGCATCAGCCTTGGTTCCTGGCTACTTCAGTGCCTAGCTCCATGTGGCCGGTGACCACTTCGGAGCTTGGCCCTGATGAGGGTCTGGGCTAGGTTGAGGTAAGGTGGGAGAACAGAGACAGAGCCCCGGCATTGGTGCCGCTGAGAAGCGGCTGCGCAGTGATCGTGAGGACCGGCATCTACCTTGGTTCTTGGCTGCCTTAGTGCCTAAGCCCCACATGAAGAGTGGTCCCTTTGGAGCTTGGCTCCGATGAGGGTAAGGGATAGGTCGGTGTTAGATGCGAGCACAGACACAGAGCCCCGGTATTGGTGGGGCCGACAAGAGACCGTGAGGAGCAGCATCAAGCTGCATTTCTGGTTACCTTAGTGCCAAGCTCCACGTGGAGGGTGGCCGCTTCGGAGCTTGGCTCCGATGAGGGTCAGGGATAGGTCGATGTTAGGTGCGAGCAGAGACACAGAGCCCCGGTGTTGGTGGGCCTGAGAAGGAGCTGCCAAGAGCCCGTGAGGGCCAGTATCAGCCTTTGTTCCTGGCTACTTCAGTGCCAAGCCCCATGTGGTCGGTGGCCACTTCGGAGCTTGGCCCTGATGAGGGTCAGGGCTAGGTTGAGGTTAGGAAGGAGAACAGGCAGAGAGCCCCGGTGTTGGTGGGCTTGCCTAGGGACTGCAAATGGAAGGTGAGGGCCAGCACCACCCTTGATTCCTGGCTATCTCAGTGCCAAGCCCCATGTGGAGTGTGGCCGCTGCGGAGCTTTGCCCTGATGAGTGTAAGGGATATGTGGAGGCTAAGTGGGAGAAGATACAGAGCCCCGGTACTGGTGGGGCTGAGAAGGGGCTGCAAAGAGATCGTGAGGGCCAGCATCAACCTTGATTCCAGGCTCATTCAGTACCTAAGCCCCACGTGGGGAGTGGTCGCTTCGGAGCTTGGCTCCGATGAGGGTAAGGGATAGGTTGATGTTAGGTGCGAGCAGAGACACAGAGCCCCGGTATTGGTGGGGTTGAGACGGGGCTGCCCTTCAGTGCCTGAGCCCCATGTTGAGGGTGGCCTCTTCGGAGCTTGGCTCCGATGAGGGTAAGAGATATGTCGAGGATAAGGTGGAGAACAGAGACAGAGCCCCGGTTTTGGTGGGGCTACCAAGGGAAGGTGAGGGCTAGCATCAAGCTGGATTTCTGGTTACCTTAGTGCCAAGCTCCACGTGGAGGGTGGCCACTTCGGAGCTTGGCCCTGATGAGGGTCTGGGCTAGGTTGAGGTAAGGTGGGAGAACAGAGACAGAGCCCCGGCATTGGTGCGGCTGAGAAGGGGCTGCGCAGTGATCGTGAGGACGAGCATCTACCTTGGTACTTGGCTGCCTCAGTGCCTAAGCCCCACATGAAGAGTGGTCGCTTCGGAGCTTGGCTGCGATGAGGGTAAGGGATAGGTCGATGTTAGATGCGAGCACAGCCACAGAGCCCCGGTATTGGTGGGGCCGACAAGAGACCGTGAGGGCCAGCATCAAGATGCATTTCTGGTTACCTTAAGTGCCAAGCTCCATGAGGTCGGTGGCCACTTAGGAGCTTGGCCCTGATGAGGGTAAGGGATAGGTTGAGGTTAGGTGGGAGAACAGGCAAAGAGCACCGGTGTTGGTGGGGCTGAGAAGGGGCTGCCAAGGGACCGTGAGGGCCAGCATCAGCCTTGGTTTCTGGCTACTTCTGTGCCTAGCTCCATGTGGCCGGTGGCCACTTCGGAGCTTGGCCCTGATGAGGGTCTGGGCTAGGTTGAGGTAAGGTGGGAGAACAGAGACAGAACCCCGGCATTGGTGCCGCTGAGAAGGGGCTGCGCAGTGATCGTGAGGACCGGCATCTACCTTGGTTCTTGGCTGCCTTAGTGCCTAAGCCCCACATGAAGAGTGGTCCCTTTGGAGCTTGGCTCCGATGAGGGTAAGGGATAGGTCGCTGTTAGATGCGAGCACAGACACAGAGCCCCGGTATTGGTGGGGCCGACAAGAGACCGTGAGGGCCAGCATCAAGATGCATTTCTAGTTACCTTAGTGCCAAGCTCCACGTGGAGGGTGGCCGCTTCGGAGCTTGGCCCTGATGAGGGTCAGGGATAGGTCGATGTTAGGTGCGAGCAGAGACACAGAGCCCCGGTGTTGGTGGGCCTGAGAAGGAGCTGCCAAGAGCCCGTGAGGGCCAGCATCAGCCTTGCTTCCTGGCTACTTCAGTGCCAAGCCCCATGTGGTCGGTGGCCACTTCGGAGCTTGGCCCTGATGAGGGTCTGGGCTAGGTTGAGGTTAGGTGGGAGAACAGGCAGAGAGCCCCGGTGTTGGTGGGCTTGCCTAGGGACTGCAAAGAGATCGTGAGGGCCAGCATCAACCTTGATTCCAGGCTACTTCAGTACCTAAGCCCCACGTGGGGAGTGGTCTCTTCGGAGCTGGGCTCCGATGAGGGTAAGGGATAGGTTGATGTTAGGTGCGAGCAGAGACACAGAGCCCCGGTATTGGTGGGGCTGAGACGGGGCTGCCCTTCAGTGCCTGAGCCCCATGTTGAGGGTGGCCTCTTCGGAGCTTGGCTCCGATGAGGGTAAGAGATATGTCGAGGATAAGGTGGAGAACAGAGACAGAGCCCCGGTTTTCGTGGGGCTACCAAGGGAAGGTGAGGGCTAGCATCAGGCTGGATTTCTGGTTACCTTAAGTGCCAAGCTCCATGAGGTCGGTGGCCGCTTCGGAGCTTGGCCCTGATGAGGGTCAGGGATAGGTCGATGTTAGGTGCGAGCAGAGACACAGAGCCCCGGTGTTGGTGGGCCTGAGAAGGAGCTGCCAAGAGCCCGTGAGGGCCAGCATCAGCCTTGCTTCCTGGCTACTTCAGTGCCAAGCCCCATGTGGCCTGTGGCCACTTCGGAGCTTGGCCCTGATGAGGGTCTGGGCTAGGTTGAGGTAAGGTGGGAGAACAGAGACAGAACCCCGGCATTGGTGCCGCTGAGAAGGGGCTGCGCAGTGATCGTGAGGACCGGCATCTACCTTGGTTCTTGGCTGCCTTAGTGCCTAAGCCCCACATGAAGGGTGGTCCCTTTGGAGCTTGGCTCCGATGAGGGTAAGGGATAGGTCGGTGTTAGATGCGAGCACAGACACAGAGCCCCGGTATTGGTGGGGCCGACAAGAGACCGTGAGGGCCAGCATCAAGATGCATTTCTGGTTACCTTAGTGCCAAGCTCCACGCGGAGGGTGGCCGCTTCGGAGCTTGGCCCTGATGAGGGTCAGGGATTGGTCGATATTAGGTGCGAGCAGAGACACAGAGCCCCCGTGTTGGTGGGCCTGAGAAGGAGCTGCCAAGAGCCGGTGACGGCCAGTACCAGGCTTGCTTCCTGCCTACTTCAGTGCCAAGCCCCATGTGGTCGGTGGCCACTTCGGAGCTTGGCCCTGATGAGGGTCAGGGATAGGTCGATGTTAGGTGCGAGCAGAGACACAGAGCCCCGGTTTTGGTGGGCCTGAGAAGGAGCTGCCAAGAGCCCGTGAGGGCCAGTATCAGCCTTTGTTCCTGGCTACTTCAGTGCCTAGCTCCATGTGGTCGGTGGCCACTTCGGAGCTTGGCCCTGATGAGGGTCAGGGCTAGGTTGAGGTTTGGAGGGAGAGCAGCCAGAGAGCCCCGGTGTTGGTGGGCTTGCCTGGGGACTGCAAATGGAAGGTGAGGGCCAGCACCACCCTTGATTCCTTGCTATCTCACTGCCAAGCCCCATGTGGAGTGTGGCCGCTGCGGCGCTTTGCCCTGATGAGGGTAAGGGATATGTCGAAGCTAAGTGGGAGAACAGATACAGAGCCCCGGTATTGTTGGGGCTGAGAAGGGGCTGCCAAGAGATCGTGAGGGCCAGCATCAACCTTGATTCCAGGCTACTTCAGTACCTAATCCCCACGTGGGGAGTGGTCTCTTCGGAGCTTGGCTCCGATGAGGGTAAGAGATATGTCGAGGATAAGGTGGAGAACAGAGACAGAGCCCCGGTTTTGGTGGGGCTACCAAGGGAAGGTGAGGGCTACCATCAAGCTGGATTTCTGGTTACCTTAGTGCCAAGCTCCACGTAGAGCGTGGCCTCTTCGGAGCTTGGCCCTGATGAGGGTCTGGGCTAGGTTGAGGTAAGGTGGGAGAACACAGACAGAGCCCTGGCATTGGTGCGGCTGAGAAGGGGCTGCGCAGTGATTTGAGGACCAGTATCTACCTTGGTTCTTGGCTGCCTCAGTGCCTAAGCCCCACATGAAGAGTGGTCGCTTCGGAGCTTGGCTCCGATAAGGGTAAGGGATAGGTCGGTGTTAGATGCGAGCAGAGACACAGAGCCCCGGTACCGGTGGGGCTGAGAGGGGGCTGCAAAGAGATCGTGAGGGCCAGCATCAACCTTGATTCCAGGCTCATTCAGTACCTAAGCCCAACGTGGGGAGTGGTCGCTTCGGAGCTTGGCCCTGATGAGTGTCTGGGCTAGGTTGAGGTAAGGAGGTAGAAAAGGCACAGAGCCCCGTGTTGATGGGGCTGCCTAGGGACTGCAAATGGAAGGTGAGGGCCACCATCAACCTTGGTTCCTGGCTACTTCAGTGCCTGTGCCCCATGTCGCCGGTGGTCTCTTCGGAGCTTGGCCGTGAGGGCTAGCATCAGCCTTGGTTCCTGGCTACTTCAGTGCCTAGCTCCATGTGGCCGGTGGCCGCTTCGGAACTTGGCTCCGATGAGGGTAATGTATAGGTGGGTGTTAGATGCGAGCAGAGACACAGAGCCCCGGTATTGGTGGGGCCGACAAGAGACCGTGAGGGCCAGCATCGAGATGCATTTCTGGTTACCTTAGTGCCAAGCTCCATGAGGTCGGTGGCCACTTCGGAGCTTGGCCCTGATGAGGGTCAGGGCTAGGTTGAGGTTAGGAGGGAGAACAGGCAGAGAGCCCCGGTGTTGGTGGGCTTGCCTAGGGACTGCAAATGGAAGGTGAGGGCCACCATCAACCTTGGTTCCTGGCTATCTCAGTGCCAAGCCCCATGTGGAGTGTGGCCGCTGCGGAGCTTTGCCCTGATGAGGGTAAGGGATATGTGGAGGCTAGGTGGGAGAACAGATACAGAGCCCCGGTACTGGTGGGGCTGAGAAGGGGGTGCAAAGAGATCGTGAGGGCCAGCATCAACCTTGATTCCAGGCTACTTCAGTACCTAAGCCCCACGTGGGGAGTGGTCTCTTCGGAGATGGGCTCCGATGAGGGTAAGGGATAGGTTGATGTTAGGTGCGAGCAGAGACACAGAGCCCCGGTATTGGTGGGGCTGAGACGGGACTGCGCTTAAGTGCCTGAGCCCCATGTTGAGGTTGGCCTCTTCGGAGCTTGGCTCCGATGAGGGTCAGGGATATGTCGAGGATAAGTGGGAGAACAGCGACAGAGCCCCGGTGTTGGTGGGGCTGAGAAGGGGCTGCCAAGAGACCGTGAGGGCCAGCATCCTACTTGGTTCCTAGCTACTTCAGTGCCTAACTCCATGTGGCCACTTCGGAGCTTGGCCCTGATGAGGGTCAGGGCTAGGTTGAGGTTAGGTGGGAGAACAGGCACAGAGCCCCGGTGTTGGTGGGGCTGCCTAGGGACTGCAAATGGAAGGATGAGGGCCACCATCAACCTTTGTTCCTGGCTACTTCAGTGTCTGAGCCCCATGTAGAGGGTGGCCTCTTCGGTGCTTGGCCGTGAGGGCTAGCATCAGCCTTGGTTCCTGGCTACTTCAGTGCCTAGCTCCATGTGGCCGGTGGCCACTTCGGAGCTTGGCCCTGATGAGGCTCTGGGCTAGGTTAAGGTAAGGTGGGAGAACAGAGACAGAGCCCCGCCATTGGTGCGGCTGAGAAGGGGCTGCGAAGTGATCGTGAGAGCCAGCATCAACCTTGTTTCCTGGCTACTTCAGTGCCAAGCCCCATGTGGAGGGTGGCCGCTTCGGAGGTGGCCCTGGTGAGGGTCAGGGATATGTCGAGGATAAGTGGGAGAACAGCCGACAGAGCCCCGGTGTTGGTGGGGCTGAGAAGGAGCTGCCAAGAGACCGTGAGGGCCAGCATCCGCCTTGGTTCCTTGCTACTTCAGTGCCTAGCTCCATGTGGCCACTTCGGAGCTTGGCCCTGATGAGGGTAAGGGATAGGTCGCTGTTAGGTGCGAGCAGAGATACAGTGCCACGGTGTTGATGGGGCTGAGAAGTGGCTGCCAAGAGATCGTGAGGGCCAGCATCGTCCTTGATTCCTGGCTATTTCTGTGCCTGAGCCGGAGGAGGTGGGTGGCCGTTTCGGAGCTTGCCTCTGAGGAAGATAAGGGATAGTTTGAGGTTCTGCGTAGATAACGAGATCCTTCTGCATTAGTTAACGCCACCCACCACATGGACTCCAACGACCCTTCCCGGTCCCACCATCCCTCTCCGTTATTCTCAAACCTAAATATCAACCTTTGCCTTACCATCTCTCGAGCCCATTTCGTAAACGGCTTCCCACCAGAGGGCGCTCCAACACAGAAAGAACCAGGATTGAAAGCTGTTTCTGGCTCTTGCCTTTCGTGGCAGCCCTTTCCGAGGGAGCTGCTCTCGCTCTACCACCCAACCAGCAACCTTACCACAGCCCAACTGCAAAGCAGTCGATCCCCTCTTCGGGCTCCCATAAACTAAGAGGCAGGACTGAAAGATGCTGGTGGCTCTCACCTCCCCTTGATAGACCCTTCTCAGCTGCCCAACACCCAGCCAGCTCCAGCACCCCAAATGTGCCATATGCACCACACCTAGCACTCCTTGCTACACATTGGTGGTGCCTGGTGCTAGGCATGTTCCGTTGCTGAGTCGTGGGTTGTTGGGCACTGCGGGGACTGGCTTCTTGTCATGTCCTGGTGCTGGGGCTGCTGAGTGCTGTGTGCTGGGCTCCGGGGCTGCTGGGTGCTGTGTGCTGGGCTCTGGGGCTGCTGGGCATGTCGAGGTGCTGTGCATTGGCGGTGCGTGTGCTGGGTTGTGTGCATGTGTGGGAATCAGTGCTGGGCCATGGGAGTGCTGGGCCCTGGCAGTGCTGGGTGGAGGGTATGATGGGTGCATGTGTTGGTTTAACCCCAGCCTGCAAATAAACCCCACGCAGCCGCTGGCTCACCTCCCCCCCCCACCCCGTGGGATGGGGGAGAGAATCGGGAGGGCACAAGTAGGAAAGCTCCCGGGTTGAGATAAAAACAGTTTAATGATTGAAATAAAACGAAGTAGAACAGTAATAATAACAATGAGAACAACAACAACAACAGACGATACAAAGCAGGCAATGCACAATGCAACTGCTCACCGCTGCCGACCGCGTGTCGCGAACGGGGGGGGGAGAGCCCCCTCCCCCGCCCCCTCCCATTTTTTATTCTGAGCAGGATGTCACATGCTATAGAATACCCCATTGGATAGCTGGGTCAACTATGCCGGCTGTGCTCCCCATCCCCCCGCCCCCCCAACGCCCCCCGAGCTTCCTGTGGGAGGCCGAAAAGAGAAAACAAAAGTCTCCCGGTACAAGCACCGCCCAGCAACAGCCAAAGTATTAAGGGGCCATCAACGCTCCTCTCACACCAAACCCAAAAGCCAGCACACCCCCCCCCAAGCTACTGGGAAGAAAGTTAACTCTGTCCCAGCCGGAAGCAGGACAGTGCAGTGCACTGGAGTTCTGAGTGCTGGGTCCTAGGGGTACTGTGTATGTTCGGGTGCTGGGCATATCCGCGTGCGGGTACTGGGCAGTTGGGGTGGTGGTGGTACTGGATGCTGGGCATTGGGTATGCTGGTTTCTGGGCACTGGGGGTGGTGGGTGCTGAGCGCAGCGTGTGCTGGCTGCTATGTGCAGATCACTGGGGATGGCGGGGGCTGGTTTGCTGCTTTCTGGTGTGTTGGGCGCTGGGCATGTTTGGGTGCTGGGCATGTCTGGGTGCTGGGCACGGGCAGTGGGGGTGCTGGGTACGTCCGGGTGGTGGGTATTGGGCGGTGGGAGTGCTGGGTGCTAAGTACTGGGGATGCTGGGCCCTGGCATTGCTTGGTACTATGCATAACTGAGTGCAGGGTATGTCTTGGTGCTGGCCATATCCGGTGCTGGCCATATCCGGTGCTAGGTGTGTGCTCTGGGTTTGCTGGGTGCTGTGCTGTGAGGGTGCTGGATTCCTGGCATGTGCGTGTGCTGTGCCTTGGTTGTGCTGGGTATGTGTGGGTGTTGGGCAGTATGGGTGCTGCGTGGTGGGCGCTGGGCATGTGCCGGTGCTGGGTGATGGGCACTGGAGGTCCTGGGCGATGGGGAGCAGGGAAGCTGCCTGGTAGGAATGTCTCAGTGCTGGGCATATCCGGGTGCTTGGTACTGTGCACTGGTGGTGGTGGTACTGGGTGATGGGCTCTGGATGTCCTGGGCGATGGGGAGCAGGGAAGCTGCCTGGTAGGAATGTCTCAGTGCTGGGCATATCCGGGTGCTTGGTACTGTGCACTGGTGGTGGTGGTACTGGGTGCTGGGCATGTCCCGGTGCTAGGCAATGGCGGTGCTGGGTGCTTGGCGCTGGGCGTGATAGTCTTTGGGTGTGCTGGGTGGTGGGGGTGCTGGGCATGTGCGGGTGTTGGTTGCTGGGCCCTGGGTGTACTGAGTGCTGGACACTGGGGTGGTTGGTTTCTGGGCACTGGGGCTTCTGGGTTCTGTGGACTGGGGTTGCTGGGTGCTGGGCATGTCTGGGTGCTGGGCAATGGCTGGCTGCTGGGTTCTGGGCCCTGAGGTTGCTGGGTGCTGGGCACCGGCCTTGCTGGGTGCTGGCTGGTGTGGGTGCTGGGGGCTAAGTGCTGGTTGCTGGGCCCTGGGAGTGCTGGGTATTATGCATAAGCAGGTGCAGGGTATCTCTTGCTGCTTGATGCTGGGGCTAGTGGGTGCTGGGCACTGGGGCGGCTGGGCATGTCCAGGGGCAGTGTGTTGGCGGTGGGTGTGCTAGGTTGTGCGCATGTCTGGGAATGAGTGCTGGGCCATGGGGGTGCTGGGTGGAGGGTATGATGGGTGCATGTCATGGTTTAACCTGGCATGTGTGTGTGCTGGGCCCTGGTTGTGCTAGGTATGTGTGGGTGCTGGGTATTGGGCAGTGTGGGTGCTGTGTGGCGGGGCCTGGGCATGTCCAGGTGCTGGGCGGTCGGGGTGCTGGGCGGTCGCGATGCTGGGCGGTGGGCAGCAGGGGAGCTGCCTGCTGGGCACATCTGGGTGCTGGGCATGTCCAGGTGCTGGGCAGTGGTAGTGCTGGGTGCGTGGTGCTGGGGGTGGTGGTCCCTGGTGGTGCTGCATGCTGGGCATGTCCGGGTGCTGGGTGGTTGGAGTGTTGGGTGCATGCGAATGTTGGTTTCTGAGCCCTGGGAGTGCTGGGCACTGGGGCTGTTGGTTTCTGGGCGCTGGGGCTTCTGGGTTGTGTGCACTGGGGTTGCTGGGTGCTGGGCATGTCTGGGTGCTGGGCAATGGCTGGCTGCTGGGTTCTGGGCCCTGAGGTTGCTGGGTACCGGCCTTGCTGGGTGCTGGCTGGTGTGGGTGCTGGAGGCTAAGTACTCGGGGTGCTGGTTGCTGGGCCCTGGGAGTGCTGGGTACCATGCGTAAGCGGGTGCAGGGTATCTCTTGCTGCTGGGTGCTGGGGATGCTGGGTGCTGGGGGTGCTGGGCACTGGGGCTGCTGGGTGCTGGGCATATCCAGGGGCTGTGTGTTGGTGGTGGGTGTGCTAGGTTGTGCGCATGTCCGAGAATGAGTGCTGGGCCATGGGGGTGCTGGGTGGAGGGTACGATGGGTGCATGTCGTGGTTTAACCCCAGCCTGCAAATAAACCCCACGCAGCCGCTGGCTCTCCTCCCCCCCACACCCCGTGGGATGGGGGAGAGAATCGGGAGGGCACAAGTAGGAAAACTCCCGGGTTGAGATAAAAACAGTTTAATGATTGAAATAAAACGAAGTAGTACAGTAATAATAACAATGAGAACAACAACAACAACAGACGATACAAAGCAGGCAATGCACAATGCAACTGCTCACCGCTGTCGACTGTGTGTAGCGAACGGGGGGGGGGGAGAGCCCCCTCCCCCGCCCCCTCCCATTTTTTATACTGAGCAGGATGTCACATGCTATAGAATACCCCATTGGCCAGCTAGGTCAACTACCCCGGCTGTGCTCCCCACCCCCGCCCCCTCCCCCCCCGAGCTTCCTGTGGGAGGCCGAAAAGAGAGAACAAAAGTCTCCCGGTGCAAGCACCGCCCAGCAACAGCCAAAGCATTAAGGGGCCATCAACGCTCCTCTCACACCAAACCCAAAAGCCAGCACACCCCCCAAGCTACTGGGAAGAAAGTTAACTCTGTCCCAGCCGGAAGCAGGACAGTGCTGAGTGCTGTGTATGTCCGGGTGCTGGGCATGTCTGTGTGCGGGGTACTGCGCACTGGGGGTGCTGGGTGTGAGACGTGTGGGGGTGCTGGATGGTGGGTGTTTGGTGTGCTGAGTACAGAGCACTGGGGATGGTGGCTGCTGAGCACTGTGGGTACTATGCGTAAGCGGGTGCAGGGTATCTCTTGCTGCTGGGTGCTGGGGCTACTGGGTGCTGGGGATATTGTGTGCTGGGCACAGGCGTGCTTGGTGCTGGGCATGTCCAGGTGCTTGGCATGACCGGGTGCTGGGCGCTGGGGATGCTGGTTGCTGCGGTGCTGGCTGCTGGGCCCTGGGGGTGCTGGGTGCTGAGCGCTGCGGGTGCTGGGCATTCCGGGTGCTATGTGCTGATCACTGGCGATGTTGGGGGCTGGTTTGCTGGGATCTGGGCAGTGGTGTGTTGAGTGCTGGGCATGTTTGGGTGCTGGGCATTTCTGGGTGCTGCATACTGGGCACTGGCGGTGTGGGGTGGTGGGGGTGCTGTGTGCTGGGCATGTCCGGGTGGTGGGTGTTGGGCAGTGGGAGTGTTGGGTGCTAGGTACTGGGGTGCTGGGCCCGGTATTGCTAGGTACTCTGCATAACGGAGTGCACGGTATGTCTTGGTGCTGGATGCCTGGTGCTGGAGCTACTGGGTGCTGGGTTGTGGGCATATGCGGTGCTTCATGCTGGGCATATGCGGTGCTGGGTGGCTGTGCTGGGGTTGCTGGTGCTGTGCTCTGGGGATGCTGGATTCCTGGCACGTGCGTGGGCTGTGTGCTGGGCCCTGGTTGTGCCGGGTATGTGTGGGTGCTGGGTGTTGGGCAGTGTGGGTGCTGTGTGGTGGGCCCTGGACACGACCGGGTGCAGGGTGCTGAGCACCGGGGTGTTGGGTGCTTGGCACGACTGGGTGCTGAGTGCTAGGCACTGGGGTTGGTGGCTGCTGGGAGCTAGAGGTGCTGGCTGTGGGCATTTCCAGTTGCTGGTCATGACCGGGTGCTGGGTCTTGTGGGTGCTGGGTGTGCCCCGGTGCTGGGCATGTCCTGATGCTGTGTGCTCGGCACTTGTTGTTCTGGGTGGTGGGCAGTGAGGGTGCTGGGCGCTGGGGATGCTGGGCAATGCGGTGCTGGGCAGTGGGGCTGCTGGGTGCTGGGCATGTCCAGGGGCTGTGTGTTGGCGGTGGGTGTGCTAGGTTGTGCGCATGTCTGGGAATGAGTGCTGGGCCATGGGGGTGCTGGGTGGAGGGTATGATGGGTGCATGTCGTGGTTTAACCCCAGCCTGCAAAAAAACCCCACGCAGCCGCTGGCTCTCCTCCCCCCCCCACCCCGTGGGATGGGGGAGAGAATCGAGAAGGCACAAGTAGGAAAGCTCCCGGGTTGAGATAAAAACAGTTTAATGATTGAAATAAAACGAAGTAGAACAGTAATAATAACAATGAGAACAACAACAACAACAGACGATACAAAGCAGGCAATGCACAATGCAACTGCTCACCGCTGCCGACCGCGTGTCATGAACTGGGGCGGGGGGGGGGGGGGAGAGTCGTGTCCTCCCCCTGCCCCCTCCCATTTTTTATTCTGAGCAGGATGTCACATGCTATAGAATACCCCATTGGCCAGCTAGGTCAACTACCCCGGCTGTGCTCCGCCACCCCCCCCGCCACCCCCCCGGGTGAGACAAAAGTCTCCCGGTGCAAGCACCGCCCAGCAACAGCCAAAGCATTAAGGGGCCATCAACGCTCCTCTCACACCAAACCCAAAAGCCAGCACACCCCCCAAGCTACTGGGAAGAAAGTTAACTCTGTCCCAGCCGGAAGCAGGACAGTGCTGAGTGCTGTGTATGTCCGGGTGCTGGGCATGTCTGGGTGCGGGGTACTGCGCACTGGGGGTGCTGGGTGGTGGGGGAGCTGGATGGTGGGTGTTTGGTGTGCTGAGTACAGAGCACTGGGGGTGCTGGGTGTGAGACGTGTGGGGGTGCTGGATGGTGGGTGTTGGGTATGCTGGTTGCTGGGCACTGGGGATGCTGCGTGTGAGACGTGTGGGGGTGCTGGATGGTAGGTGTTTGGCGTGCTGAGTACAGAGCACTGGGGGTGGTGGATGCTGAGCGCTGCGGGTGCTGGGTGCTGGGCATGTCCGGGTGCTATGTGCTGATCACTGGAGATGTTGGGGGCTGGTTTGCTGGGATCTGGGCAGTGGTGTGTTGAGTGCTGGGCATGTTTGGGTGCTGGCCATGTCTGGGTGCTGGGTACTGGGCGCTGGCTGTGGTGGGGCAGTGGGGGTGCTGTGTGCTGGGCACGTCCGGGTGGTGGGTGTTGGGCAGTGGCAGTATTGGGTTCTAGATACTGGGGTGCTGGGCCCTGGTATTGCTGGCTACTATACATAACTGAGTGCAGGGTATGTCTTGGTGCTGGATGCTGGGTACTGGAGGTACTGGGTGCTGGGTGTTGGGCATATGCGGTGCTAGGTGCTGGGCATATGCGGTGCTGGGTGGCTGTGCTGGGGTTGCTGGGTGCTGTGCTGTGAGGGTGCTGGATTCCTGACATGTGCGTGTGCTGTGTGCTGGGCCCTGGTTGTGCCGGGTATGTGTGAGTGCTGGGTGTTGGGCAGTGTGGGTGCTGTGTGGCGGGGCCTGGGCATGTCTGGGTGCTGGGCGGTCGGGATGCTGGGCGGTGGGCAGCAGAGAAGCTGCCTGCTGGGCATGTCTGAGTGCTGGGCATGCGTGGGTGCTGGGTACTGGGCAGCGGCGGTGGTGGGCGGTGGTGGTGCTGTGTGCTGGGCATGTCTGGGTGCTGGGCATGTGTAGGTGCTGGGTACTGGGCAGTGGGGGTGGTGGCGGTGGTGGTGCTGTGTGCTGGGCATGTTGGGCTGCTGGGTTTTGGGCGGTGGGCGTGCTGGGTGTGTGCGTGTGTTGGTTTCTGGGCACTGGGGGTGCTGGGTGTTGTGCACTGGGGTTGCTGGGTGCTGGGCATGTCCGGGTGGCGGGCACCGCTGGGTGCTGGGCCCTGAGGTTGCTGCGTGCTGGGCACTGGGCTTGCTGGTGCTGCTGGTGCGGGTGCTGGGGGCTAGGTGTTGTCCGAAAAGCGGATTCGTGCCCGGCGTGGAAGGAACTGTTGGAGTGACCATGGGTCGGAATAGGAGCGCGTTCCCGGAGTAATGAGGAGTCCCAATGTGGGTATGGTCATTCTCCTTTATTTCAAGATATTGTGCTACTTTTATAAGCTAGCCACAGTAACACGCGCACCTCCGAATCCTCTATTGGTTTACAGTCAGCAAGCACACGAATCTGAACATACACAGATTGGTCAAAAGCAGGTGTCCACGCGAACGCTTCCTGCGCCTGCATTCCGTTACATAATCTACTGATATTTACATTCCTCAGCCTGTTTTTCCTACTCTACTATCACTTCAGAGACTCTAAAACTACAATTGCTCTTTAGCAGCCTTCTACTATTACTAACAAATCCTCAGTGCTTGGAATGTTCATAGGATGACCGTTATTTAATAAAAATCCCTCCACAAGGAACCAATTCCACACGCTCAGGAGAGAGATTGTTTTATTCAGGCCTGGGTGCTCAGTGGACTTGCCTCAAATGAAGCACACCAGTTCTAATCACCTTTCTGTTTGTATCCATGCTTCTCATACATATTTTCAGTTTCTCTTTTACATATTCCTTAAATTTCCGAGAACCGATTATAATATTACATCATCCTAGACACATGTGCACTAAAACCTTTAGGGTCTCCTTGAGGGTCTCGGGTGGTCTGTGGTGGTCGGCGGGGTAGTGAACTCTTCGTGAACCTGTTCCTTTCTTTCCTTATAAGGTCGAGGTTTGTCTCCGAGCCACGTCTGGACTCCGTTTGTTTACGGTTCTCGTTTCCAAGGTTACTCTTCACTAGAGTCTAACACTGCTTCCAGGAGACACGATTTAGACTACAATTCTACACACCTGCAAACACCACACCTGCTAGTTCCCTAACTTCTAAGCCACAAGTCTTCATTGTGTAGAATTACAGAAGCGAGCCGAGGTACTGGGGCTACTGGTTGCTGGGCCCTGGGAGTGCTGGATACCATGCATAATTGGGTGCAGGGTATGTCTTGCTGGTGGATGCTGGGCACTGGGGCTGCTGGGCATGTCTCGATGCTGTGTGTTGGCGGTGGGTGTGCTGGGTTGTGCGCATGTCCGGGAATTCGTGCTGGGCCCTGGGAGTGCTGGGTGCGGGGAGCTAGGGGTGCTGGCTGTGGGCATTTCCAGGTACTGGTCATGACCAGTGCTGGTTGTTGGGTCTTGTGGGTGCTGGGCGTGTGCAGGTGCTGGGCACGTCCGGATGCTGTGTGCTCGGCACTTGGGGTTCTGGGTGGTGGGCAGTGAGGGTGCGCACCAAACACCCACCATCCAGCACGCCCACAAGTCTCACACCCAGCACCCGCAGTGGCAGGAACCAGCATACCCAACACCCAGCTTCCAGCACACCCACTGCCCAGGACCTGCATACGCTGCATTGAACGCAGCACCCCCAGCACCCGGTAACCGATAGCCCCAGCGCCCAGCACGCCAGGGTCCAGCAACCAACACACGCCAAAAACCCAGCACCCAGCACCCCCACCGCCCAAAACCCAGCACCCCGATGTGCCCAGCACACAGCAGCCCCAGGGACCACCACCCCCAGCGCCAAGCACCCAGCACCACCATTGCTCAGCACCTGGACATGCCCAGCACCTAGCACCACCCCCCCCAGTGCCCAACACCCAGCACCCACACATACCCAGCACAACCAGGGCCCAGCACACAGTACACGCACATGCCAGGAATCCAGCACCCTCACAGCACAGCACCCAGCAACCCCAGCACAGCCACCCAGCACCGCATATGCCCAACACCCAGCACTGCATATGCCCAGCACCCGGGACCTCCAGCACCAAGCATCCAGCACCAAGACATACCCTGCACTCAGTTTTGCATATTGCCGAGCAATGCCAGGGCCCAGCACCCCCAGTACCTAGCACCCAGCACTCCCACTGCCCAGTACCCAGCACCCCGACATGCCCAGCACACAGCACCCGCACCGCCCCGCACTGCCAGTTCCCAGTACCCAGCACCCAGACATGCCCAGCATGCAGACAAACATGCCCAGCGCCCAACACACCAGAACACAGCAAACCAGCCCCCAAGAACACCAGTGATCAGCACATAGCACCTGGACATGCCCAGCACCTGTAGCACTCAGCACCCCAAACACCCACCATTACAACACACCCACAGGTCTCACACACTTCCGCCCAGTGCCCGGAAACCAGCATACCCAACACTCAGCATCCAGCACCCCCACCCCCCAGCACCCAGTGCCCAGCACGCTGCACTTAGACATGGCCAGCACCCGGACATGCTCAGCACCCAGCAACACAGGGGCACAGAACCCAGCACCCCCAGCACCCAGAAACCAACCACCCCAGCGTCCAGCACCCAGTACACCCAGGGCCCGGCAACCAACACCCGCACATGCCCAGCACCCCCACCACCCAGCACAGGGACACGCCCAGCACCCAGCACACCCAAAGACCATCACCCCCAGCGCCAAGCACCCAGCACCGCCATTGCCTAGCAGCCGGACATGCCCAGCACCCAGCACCACCACCGCCCACCACGGCCAGCGCACAGTACCCAGCACCCGGACATGCCCAGCACTCAGACATGCCTAGCAGGCAGCTTCCCTGCTCCCCATCGCCCAGAACCTCCAGTGCCCATCACCCAGCACCCAGACATGCCCAGCGCCCACCACACAGCACCCACACTGCCCAACACCCACACATACCCAGCACAACCAGGGAAGAGCACACAGCACACGCACGTGCCAAGAAACAAGCACCCCCAGAGCACAGAACCCAGCAACTCCAGAGCACAGGCCCAGCACCGGATATGCCCAGCACCCAGTACCTCCAGCACCAAGAGATACCCTGCACTCAGTTATGCATAGTACCCAGCAACACCAGGGCCCCGCAACCGCACCAGCCAGCACCCAGCAACCCGAGTGCCCAGCCCCCATCAACCTCAGGGCCCAGCCCCCAGCACCCGCACATTCCCAGCACCCAGCAACCCCACTGCCCAACCCACCCCCCGGACATGCCCAGCACATAGCACCCCCAGGGACCACCACCCCCAGCGCCCAGTACCCAGCACCTGGACATGCCCAGCACCCAAACATGCCCAGCACGCTACACACCAGAACACAGCAAACCAGCCCCCAACATCCCCAGTGATCAGCACGTAGCACCCGGACATGCCCAGCACCCAGCACGCCCAGCGCACTGCACCCAGTACACCAAACACCCACCACCATACAGGTCTTGCAGCCAGCACCTCCCCAGTGCCCAGAAACCAGCATACCCAACACCCCCACAGCCCAAGAACCCGTTTACCCAGCATCCAGACATGCCCAGCACTCGGACATACACAGCACCCCCAGGGCCCAGCACTAACTCCTGGACAGGCACACAACCCAGCACCCCAACCGCCAACAAACAGCACCTGGACATGCCCACCACTCAGCAGCCCCAGTGCCCAGCACCCAGCACCGCAACAGCCAGCATCCCCAGCGTCCAGCACCCTCACCGCCGACCACCCAGAACCCCAAGTGCCGAGCACACAGCATCCGCACATGCCCAGCACCTCGAGACGCCCAGCACCTGGTCATGTCCAGCAACTGAAATGCCCAAAGCCAGCACCCCTAGCTCCCAGCAGCCAGTACCCCCAGTGCCCAGCATCAGTCATGCCAAGGACGAGGACATGCCCAGCACCCAACACCCCAGTGGCCAACACCTAATACCCCCAGCATCCAGCAGCAAGACATACCCTGCACCCGCTTATGCATAGTACCCAGCACTCCTAGCCCCCAGCAGTCGCGCCGCCCAGCACCCAGCAACCCCAGTGCACAGCACCCACTAACCCCAGTGCCCAGCATCCCCAGCGCACAGCATCCGGCATATGGGCATACCCAGCACACGGACATACCCACTAGCCAGCACCCCTAGTGCCCAGCACCCAAAACTCCCTCCATCCATCACCCAGACATGCTCAGCGCCCCCAACAGCCAGGATCAGAAAATGCCCAGCAACAAGCACTCCCATGCCTACCACCGCCAGTGCCCAATAACCAGCACACAGACAATGCCCACCAGCCAGCATCCAGAACCCAGCGCCAAGCACTCAGTACACAGGCATGCCCAGCACCCTGATATGCATAGTCCCCAGCACCCCCACTGCCCAGCAGTCCCAGTGCCCCGGACCCATCACTTGGACATGCTCAGCACCCAGAGATGTCCAGCACCCCGCATGCCCAGTCCCTGGAACCCAGTACCCCCAATGACCAGCACCCAGCGCAGCCAGTGCCCAGCACTGCCTGTAGCCAGCATCCACCACCCAGGCACGATCATCGCCTGCCCATTCCCAGCACCAAATCCTCCCAGTGCCCAGCACAGGGACATGGCGAGCACCCAGATATGCCCAACACCCAGCAACCGCAGCACCCAGACCTGTCCAGAACCCACTCCACTCAGAGCCTAGCACACAGTACCCCCACGACCCAGCACCGACACATGCCCAGCACCAAGCACTGCCAAAGATCCCAAGGGGTGCTAGGTGTGCTGGATGTTGCGCATTTGCGGTGCTGGAGATGGCTGGGTGCTGGGCAGCTGAGAAGGGGCTGTAAAGGGAAGGTGAGCACTGCGAACATATTTCAGTCCTGGCAAAACGTGTGTGGGAGCTCGACGGGGCGCTTGTCTGCTTTGCAGTTGGGCTGCGGCAAGGTTGACGGTTGAGTGCTACGGCAAGCGCCTAGCCCCGGTGGTGGTGGGGACCTCAAAGGGCTGCCGGGGCAGGCGAGTGCAACGAACGCCAGTCATCTTGGTTCCCTCTGTGTTGGAGCGCCATCTGGTGGGTAGACGTTTCAGAGCCTGGCTCTGATGAAGGTAAGATGTAGGTTGATGTTTAGGTGGGAGACCAAAGAGAAGGGAGCAGGGGTTGGTGGGGCAGAGGAGGGGCTGACAAGAGATCGTGAGGGCCAGCATCAGCCTTCATTCCTGGCCACGTCTGCCCCAGAGCCCCATGTGGTGGGTGGCCGCTTCGGAGCGTGGCCCTGATGAGGAGAAGGGATATGTCGAGGATAACTGGGGGAACAGACACAGAGCGCCGGTGTTGGTAGGGCTGCCTAGGGACTGCAAACGGAAGGCGAGGTCCAGCATCAGCCTTGATTCCTGGCTACCTCAGTGCCAAGCCCCATGTCTAGCGTGGCCACTTCGGAGCTTGGCCCTGATGAGGGTAAGGGCAAGGCTGAGGTTAGGTGGGAGAACAGGCACAGAACCACGGTGTTGGTGGGGCTGCCTAGGGACTGCAAAAGGAAGGTGAGAGCCACCATCAACCTTGGTTCCTGGCTACTTCAGTGCCTGAGCCCCATGTCGAGGGTAGCCTCTTCGGAGCTTGGCTCCGCTAAGAGTAAGGCATATGTCGAGGATAAGTGGGAGAACAGAGACAGAGCTTCGGTTTGGTGGGGCTACCAAGGGAAGGTGAGGGCCAGCATCAAGCTGCATTTCTGGTTACCTTAGTGCCAAGCTCCACGTGGAGGGTGGCCGCTTCGGAGCTTGGCTCCGATGAGGGTCAGGGATAGGTCGATGTTAGGTGCGAGCAGAGACACAGAGCCCTGGTGTTGGTCGGCCTGAGAAGCAGCTGCCAAGAGCCCGTGAGGGCCAGCCTCAGCCTTGCTTCCTGCCTACTTCAGTGCCAAGCCCCATGTAGTCGGTGGCCACTTCGGAGTTGGCCCTGATGAGGGTCTGGGCTAGGTTGAGGTTAGGTGGGAGAACAGGCAGAGAGCCCCGGTGGGGCTGCCTAGGGACTGCAAATGGAAGGTGAGAGCCACCATCAACCTTGGTTTCTGGCCACTTCAGTGCCTGAGCCCCATGTCGAGGGTGGCCCCTTCGGAGCTTGGCCGTGAAGGCTAGCATCAGCCTTGGTTCCTGGCTACTTCAGTGCCTAGCTCCATGTGGCCGGTGGCCACTTCGGAGCTTGGCCCTGATGAGGGTCTGGGCTAGGTTGAGGTAAGGTGGGAGAACAGAGACAGAGCCCCGGCATTGGTGCGGCTGAGAAGGGGCTGCGCAGTGATCGTGAGGACCAGCATCTACCTTGGTTCTTGGCTGCCTTAGTGCCTAAGCCCCACATGAAGAGTGGTCCCTTTGGAGCTTGGCTCCGATGAGGGTAAGGGATAGGTCGGTGTTAGATGCGAGCACAGACACAGAGCCCCGGTATTGGTGGGGCCGACAAGAGACCGTGAGGAGCAGCATCAAGCTGCATTTCTGGTTACCTTAGTGCCAAGCTCCACGTGGCCGGTGGCCACTTCGGAGCTTGGCCCTGATGAGGGTCTGGGCTAGGTTGAGGTAAGGTGGGAGAACACAGACAGAGCCCCAGCATTGGTGCGGCTGAGAAGGGGCTGCGCAGTGATTTGAGGACCAGTATCTACCTTGGTTCTTGGCTGCCTCAGTGCCTAAGCCCCACATGAAGAGTGGTCGCTTCGGAGCTTGGCTCCGATAAGGGTAAGGGATAGGTCGGTGTTAGATGCGAGCAGAGACACAGAGCCCCGGTACCGGTGGGGCTGAGAGGGGGCTGCAAAGAGATCGTGAGGGCCAGCATCAACCTTGATTCCAGGCTCATTCAGTACCTAAGCCCAACGTGGGGAGTGGTCGCTTCGGAGCTTGGCCCTGATGAGTGCCTGGGCTAGGTTGAGGTAAGGAGGTAGAAAAGGCACAGAGCCCCGTGTTGATGGGGCTGCCTAGGGACTGCAAATGGAAGGTGAGGGCCACCATCAACCTTGGTTCCTGGCTACTTCAGTGCCTGTGCCCCATGTCGCCGGTGGTCTCTTCGGAGCTTGGCCGTGAGGGCTAGCATCAGCCTTGGTTCCTGGCTACTTCAGTGCCTAGCTCCATGTGGCCGGTGGCCGCTTCGGAACCTGGCTCCGATGAGGGTAATGTATAGGTGGGTGTTAGATGCGAGCAGAGACACAGAGCCCCGGTATTGGTGGGGCCGACAAGAGACCGTGAGGGCCAGCATCGAGATGCATTTCTGGTTACCTTAGTGCCAAGCTCCATGAGGTCGGTGGCCACTTCGGAGCTTGGCCCTGATGAGGGTCTGGGCTAGGTTGAGGTTAGGAGGGAGAACAGGCAGAGAGCCCCGGTGTTGGTGGGCTTGCCTAGGGACTGCAAATGGAAGGTGAGGGCCACCATCAACCTTGGTTCCTGGCTATCTCAGTGCCAAGACCCATGTGGAGTGTGGCCGCTGCGAGCTTTGCCCTGAGGAGGGTAAGGGATATGTGGAGGCTAAGTGGGAGAACAGATACAGAGCCCCGGTACTGGTGGGGCTGACAAGGGGCTGCAAAGAGATCGTGAGGGCCAGCATCAACCTTGATTCCAGGCTACTTCAGTACCTAAGCCCCACGTGGGGAGTGGTCTCTTCGGAGATGGGCTCCGATGAGGGTCAGGGATAGGTCGATGTTAGGTGCGAGCAGAGACACAGAGCCCCGGTTTTGGTGGGCCTGAGAAGGAGCTGCCAAGAGCCCGTGAGGGCCAGTATCAGCCTTTGTTCCTGGCTACTTCAGTGCCAAGCCCCATGTGGTCGGTGGCCACTTCGGAGCTTGGCCCTGATGAGGGTCAGGGCTAGGTTGAGGTTAGGTGGGAGAACAGGCAGAGAGCCCCGGTGTTGGTGGGCTTGCCTAGGGACTGCAAATGGAAGGTGAGGGCCAGCACCACCCTTGATTCCTGGCTATCTCAGTGCCAAGCCCCATGGGAGTGTGGCCGCTGCGGAGCTTTGCCCTGATGAGTGTAAGGGATATGTGGAGGCTAAGTGGGAGAAGATACAGAGCCCCGGTACTGGTGGGGCTGAGAAGGGGCTGCAAAGAGATCGTGAGGGCCAGCATCAACCTTGATTCCAGGCTCATTCAGTACCTAAGCCCCACGTGGGGAGTGGTCGCTTCGGAGCTTGGCTCCGATGAGGGTAAGGGATAGGTTGATGTTAGGTGCGAGCAGAGACACAGAGCCCCGGTATTGGTGGGGCTGAGACGGGGCTGCCCTTCAGTGCCTGAGCCCCATGTTGAGGGTGGCCTCTTCGGAGCTTGGCTCCGATGAGGGTAAGAGATATGTCGAGGATAAGGTGGAGAACAGAGACAGAGCCCCGGTTTTGGTGGGGCTACCAAGGGAAGGTGAGGGCTAGCATCAAGCTGGATTTCTGGTTACCTTAGTGCCAAGCTCCACGTGGAGGGTGGCCACTTCGGAGCTTGGCCCTGATGAGGGTCTGGGCTAGGTTGAGGTAAGGTGGGAGAACAGAGACAGAGCCCCGGCATTGGTGCGGCTGAGAAGGGGCTGCGCAGTGATCGTGAGGATGAGCATCTACCTTGGTACTTGGCTGCCTCAGTGCCTAAGCCCCACATGAAGAGTGGTCGCTTCGGAGCTTGGCTGCGATGAGGGTAAGGGATAGGTCGCTGTTAGATGCGAGCACAGCCACAGAGCCCCGGTATTGGTGGGGCCGACAAGAGACCGTGAGGGCCAGCATCAAGATGCATTTCTGGTTACCTTAAGTGCCAAGCTCCATGAGGTCGGTGGCCACTTAGGAGCTTGGCCCTGATGAGGGTAAGGGATAGGTTGAGGTTAGGTGGGAGAACAGGCAAAGAGCACCGGTGTTGGTGGGGCTGAGAAGGGGCTGCCAGGGACCGTGAGGGCCAGCATCAGCCTTGGTTTCTGGCTACTTCTGTGCCTAGCTCCATGTGGCCGGTGGCCACTTCGGAGCTTGGCCCTGATGAGGGTCTGGGCTAGGTTGAGGTAAGGTGGGAGAACAGAGACAGAACCCCGGCATTGGTGCCGCTGAGAAGGGGCTGCGCAGTGATCGTGAGGACCGGCATCTACCTTGGTTCTTGGCTGCCTTAGTGCCTAAGCCCCACATGAAGTGTGGTCCCTTTGGAGCTTGGCTCCGATGAGGGTAAGGGATAGGTCACTGTTAGATGCGAGCACAGACACAGAGCCCCGGTATTGGTGGGGCCGACAAGAGACCGTGAGGGCCAGCATCAAGATGCATTTCTAGTTACCTTAGTGCCAAGCTCCACGTGGAGGGTGGCCGCTTCGGAGCTTGGCCCTGATGAGGGTCAGGGATAGGTCGATGTTAGGTGCGAGCAGAGACACAGAGCCCCGGTGTTGGTGGGCCTGAGAAGGAGCTGCCAAGAGCCCGTGAGGGCCAGCATCAGCCTTGCTTCCTGGCTACTTCAGTGCCAAGCCCCATGTGGTCGGTGGCCACTTCGGAGCTTGGCCCTGATGAGGGTCTGGGCTAAGTTGAGGTTAGGTGGGAGAACAGGCAGAGAGCCCCGGTGTTGGTGGGGCTGCCTAGGGACTGCAAATGGAAGGTGAGGGCCACCATCAACCTTGGTTCCTGGCTACTTCAGTGCCTGAGCCCCATGTCGAGGGTGGCCTCTTCGGTGCTTGGCCGTGAGGGCTAGCATCAGCCTTGGTTCTTGGCTACTTCAGTGCCTAGCTCCATGTGGCCGGTGGCCACTTCGGAGCTTGGCCCTGATGAGCGTCAGGGCTAGGTTGAGGTTAGGAGGGAGAACAGGCAGAGAGCCCCGGTGTTGGTGGGCTTGCCTAGGGACTGCAAAGAGATCGTGAGGGCCAGCATCAACCTTGATTCCAGGCTACTTCAGTACCTAAGCCCCACGTGGGGAGTGGTCTCTTCGGAGATGGGCTCCGGTGAGGGTAAGGGATAGGTTGATGTTAGGTGCGAGCAGAGACACAGAGCCCCGGTATTGGTGGGGCTGAGACGGGGCTGCCCTTCAGTGCCTGAGCCCCATGTTGAGGGTGGCCTCTTCGGAGCTTGGCTCCGATGAGGGTAAGAGATATGTCGAGGATAAGGTGGAGAACAGAGACAGAGCCCCGGTTTTGGTGGGGCTACCAAGGGAAGGTGAGGGCTAGCATCAGGCTGGATTTCTGGTTACCTTAAGTGCCAAGCTCCATGAGGTCGGTGGCCGCTTCGGAGCTTGGCCCTGATGAGGGTCTCGGCTAGGTCGAGGTTACGTGGGAGAACAGGCACAGAGCCTCGGTGTTGGTGGGGCTGAGAACGGGCTGTCAAGGGACCGTGAGGGCCAGCATCAGCCTTGGTTACTGGCTACTTCTGTGCCTAGCTCCATGTGGCCGGTGGCCACTTCGGAGCTTGGCCCTGATGAGGGTCTGGGCTAGGTTGAGGTAAGGTGGGAGAACAGAGACAGAACCCCGGCATTGGTGCCGCTGAGAAGGGGCTGCGCAGTGATCGTGAGGACCGGCATCTACCTTGGTTCTTGGCTGCCTTAGTGCCTAAGCCCCACATGAAGAGTGGTCCCTTTGGAGCTTGGCTCCGATGAGGGTAATGTATAGGTGGGTGTTAGATGCGAGCAGAGACACAGAGCCCCGGTATTGGTGGGGCCGACAAGAGACCGTGAGGGCCAGCATCGAGATGCATTTCTGGTTACCTTAGTGCCAAGCTCCATGAGGTCGGTGGCCACTTCGGAGCTTGGCCCTGATGAGGGTCTGGGCTAGGTTGAGGTTAGGAGGGAGAACAGGCAGAGAGCCCCGGTGTTGGTGGGCTTGCCTAGGGACTGCAAATGGAAGGTGAGGGCCACCATCAACCTTGGTTCCTGGCTATCTCAGTGCCAAGCCCCATGTGGAGTGTGGCCGCTGCGAGCTTTGCCCTGAGGAGGGTAAGGGATATGTGGAGGCTAAGTGGGAGAACAGATACAGAGCCCCGGTACTGGTGGGGCTGAGAAGGGGCTGCAAAGAGATGGTGAGGGCCAGCATCAACCTTGATTCCAGGCTACTTCAGTACCTAAGCCCCACGTGGGGAGTGGTCTCTTCGGAGATGGGCTCCGATGAGGGTAAGGGATAGGTTGATGTTAGGTGCGAGCAGAGACACAGAGCCCCGGTATTGGTGGGGCTGAGACGGGGCTGCGCTTAAGTGCCTGAGCCCCATGTTGAGGTTGGCCTCTTCGGAGCTTGGCTCCGATGAGGGTCAGGGATATGTCGAGGATAAGTGGGAGAACAGCGACAGAGCCCCGGTGTTGGTGGGGCTGCCTAGGGACTGCAAATGGAAGGATGTGGGCCACCATCAACCTTTGTTCCTGGCTACTTCAGTGTCTGAGCCCCATGTCGAGGGTGGCCTCTTCGGTGCTTGGCCGTGAGGGCTAGCATCAGCCTTGGTTCCTGGCTACTTCAGTGCCTAGCTCCATGTGGCCGGTGGCCACTTCGGAGCTTGGCCCTGATGAGGGTCTGGGCTAGGTTGAGGTAAGGTGGGAGAACAGAGACAGAGCCCCGCCATTGGTGCGGCTGAGAAGGGGCTGCGAAGTGATCGTGAGAGCCAGCATCAACCTTGTTTCCTGGCTACTTCAGTGCCAAGCCCCATGTGGAGGGTGGCCGCTTCGGAGGTGGCCCTGGTGAGGGTCAGGGATATGTCGAGGATAAGTGGGAGAACAGCCGACAGAGCCCCGGTGTTGGTGGGGCTGAGAAGGAGCTGCCAAGAGACCGTGAGGGCCAGCATCCGCCTTGGTTCCTTGCTACTTCAGTGCCTAGCTCCATGTGGCCACTTCGGAGCTTGGCCCTGATGAGGGTAAGGGATAGGTCGCTGTTAGGTGCGAGCAGAGATACAGTGCCATGGTGTTGATGGGGCTGAGAAGTGGCTGCCAAGAGATCCTGAGGGCCAGCATCGTCCTTGATTCCTGGCTATTTCTGTGCCTGAGCCGGAGGAGGTGGGTGGCCGTTTCGGAGCTTGCCTCTGAGGAAGATAAGGGATAGTTTGAGGTTCTGCGTAGATAACGAGATCCTTCTGCATTAGTTAACGCCACCCACCACATGGACTCCAACGACCCTTCCCGGTCCCACCACCCCTCTCCCTTATTCTCAAACCTAAATATCAACCTTTGCCTTACCATCTCTCGAGCCCATTTCGTAAACGGCTTCCCACCAGAGGGCGCTCCAACACAGAAAGAACCAGGATTGAAAGCTGTTTCTGGCTCTTGCCTTTCGTGGCAGCCCTTTCCGAGGGAGCTGCTCTCGCTCTACCACCCAACCAGCAACCTTACCACAGCCCAACTGCAAAGCAGTCGATCCCCTCTTCGGGCTCCCATAAACTAACAGGCAGGACTGAAAGATGCTGGTGGCTCTCACCTTCCCTTGATAGACCCTTCTCAGCTGCCCAACACCCAGCCAGCTCCAGCACCCCAAATGTGCCATATGCACCACACCTAGCACTCCTTGCTACACATTGGTGGTGCCTGGTGCTAGGCATGTTCCATTGCTGAGTCGTGGGTTGTTGGGCACTGCGGGGACTGGCTTCTTGTCATGTCCTGGTGCTGGGGCTGCTGAGTGCTGTGTGCTGGGCTCCGGGGCTGCTGGGTGCTGTGTGCTGGGCTCCGGGGCTGCTGGGCATGTCGAGGTGCTGTGCATTGGCGGTGCGTGTGCTGGGTTGTGTGCATGTGTGGGAATCAGTGCTGGGCGACGGGAGTGCTGGGCCCTGGCAGTGCTGGGTGGAGGGTATGATGGGTGCATGTGTTGGTTTAACCCCAGCCTGCAAATAAACCCCACGCAGCCGCTGGCTCACCTCCCCCCCCACCCCGTGGGATGGGGGAGAGAATCGGGAGGGCACAAGTAGGAAAGCTCCCGGGTTGAGATAAAAACAGTTTAATGATTGAAATAAAACGAAGTAGAACAGTAATAATAACAATGAGAACAACAACAACAACAGACGATACAAAGCAGGCAATGCACAATGCAACTGCTCACCGCTGCCGACCGCGTGTCGCGAACGGGGGGGGGAGAGCCCCCTCCCCCGCCCCCTCCCATTTTTTATTCTGAGCAGGATGTCACATGCTATAGAATACCCCATTGGATAGCTGGGTCAACTATGCCGGCTGTGCTCCCCATCCCCCCGCCCCCCCAACGCCCCCCGAGCTTCCTGTGGGAGGCCGAAAAGAGAAAACAAAAGTCTCCCGGTACAAGCACCGCCCAGCAACAGCCAAAGTATTAAGGGGCCATCAACGCTCCTCACACCAAACCCAAAAGCCAGCACACCCCCCCCCAAGCTACTGGGAAGAAAGTTAACTCTGTCCCAGCCGGAAGCAGGACAGTGCAGTGCACTGGAGTTCTGAGTGCTGGGTCCTAGGGGTACTGTGTATGTTCGGGTGCTGGGCATATCCGCGTGCGGGTACTGGGCAGTTGGGGTGGTGGTGGTACTGGATGCTGGGCATTGGGTATGCTGGTTTCTGGGCACTGGGGGTGGTGGGTGCTGAGCGCAGCGTGTGCTGGCTGCTATGTGCAGATCACTGGGGATGGCGGGGGCTGGTTTGCTGCTTTCTGGTGTGTTGGGCGCTGGGCATGTTTGGGTGCTGGGCATGTCTGGGTGCTGGGCACGGGCAGTGGGGGTGCTGGGTACGTCCGGGTGGTGGGTATTGGGCGGTGGGAGTGCTGGGTGCTAAGTACTGGGGATGCTGGGCCCTGGCATTGCTTGGTACTATGCATAACTGAGTGCAGGGTATGTCTTGGTGCTGGCCATATCCGGTGCTGGCCATATCCGGTGCTAGGTGTGTGCTCTGGGTTTGCTGGGTGCTGTGCTGTGAGGGTGCTGGATTCCTGGCATGTGCGTGTGCTGTGCCTTGGTTGTGCTGGGTATGTGTGGGTGTTGGGCAGTATGGGTGCTGCGTGGTGGGCGCTGGGCATGTGCCGGTGCTGGGTGATGGGCACTGGAGGTCCTGGGCGATGGGGAGCAGGGAAGCTGCCTGGTAGGAATGTCTCAGTGCTGGGCATATCCGGGTGCTTGGTACTGTGCACTGGTGGTGGTGGTACTGGGTGATGGGCTCTGGATGTCCTGGGCGATGGGGAGCAGGGAAGCTGCCTGGTAGGAATGTCTCAGTGCTGGGCATATCCGGGTGCTTGGTACTGTGCACTGGTGGTGGTGGTACTGGGTGCTGGGCATGTCCCGGTGCTAGGCAATGGCGGTGCTGGGTGCTTGGCGCTGGGCGTGATAGTCTTTGGGTGTGCTGGGTGGTGGGGGTGCTGGGCATGTGCGGGTGTTGGTTGCTGGGCCCTGGGTGTACTGAGTGCTGGACACTGGGGTGGTTGGTTTCTGGGCACTGGGGCTTCTGGGTTCTGTGGACTGGGGTTGCTGGGTGCTGGGCATGTCTGGGTGCTGGGCAATGGCTGGCTGCTGGGTTCTGGGCCCTGAGGTTGCTGGGTGCTGGGCACCGGCCTTGCTGGGTGCTGGCTGGTGTGGGTGCTGGGGGCTAAGTGCTGGTTGCTGGGCCCTGGGAGTGCTGGGTATTATGCATAAGCAGGTGCAGGGTATCTCTTGCTGCTTGATGCTGGGGCTAGTGGGTGCTGGGCACTGGGGCGGCTGGGCATGTCCAGGGGCAGTGTGTTGGCGGTGGGTGTGCTAGGTTGTGCGCATGTCTGGGAATGAGTGCTGGGCCATGGGGGTGCTGGGTGGAGGGTATGATGGGTGCATGTCATGGTTTAACCTGGCATGTGTGTGTGCTGGGCCCTGGTTGTGCTAGGTATGTGTGGGTGCTGGGTATTGGGCAGTGTGGGTGCTGTGTGGCGGGGCCTGGGCATGTCCAGGTGCTGGGCGGTCGGGGTGCTGGGCGGTCGCGATGCTGGGCGGTGGGCAGCAGGGAAGCTGCCTGCTGGGCACATCTGGGTGCTGGGCATGTCCAGGTGCTGGGCAGTGGTAGTGCTGGGTGCGTGGTGCTGGGGGTGGTGGTCCCTGGTGGTGCTGCATGCTGGGCATGTCCGGGTGCTGGGTGGTTGGAGTGTTGGGTGCATGCGAATGTTGGTTTCTGAGCCCTGGGAGTGCTGGGCACTGGGGCTGTTGGTTTCTGGGCGCTGGGGCTTCTGGGTTGTGTGCACTGGGGTTGCTGGGTGCTGGGCATGTCTGGGTGCTGGGCAATGGCTGGCTGCTGGGTTCTGGGCCCTGAGGTTGCTGGGTACCGGCCTTGCTGGGTGCTGGCTGGTGTGGGTGCTGGAGGCTAAGTACTCGGGGTGCTGGTTGCTGGGCCCTGGGAGTGCTGGGTACCATGCGTAAGCGGGTGCAGGGTATCTCTTGCTGCTGGGTGCTGGGGATGCTGGGTGCTGGGGGTGCTGGGCACTGGGGCTGCTGGGTGCTGGGCATATCCAGGGGCTGTGTGTTGGTGGTGGGTGTGCTAGGTTGTGCGCATGTCCGAGAATGAGTGCTGGGCCATGGGGGTGCTGGGTGGAGGGTACGATGGGTGCATGTCGTGGTTTAACCCCAGCCTGCAAATAAACCCCACGCAGCCGCTGGCTCTCCTCCCCCCCCCACCCCGTGGGATGGGGGAGAGAATCGGGAGGGCACAAGTAGGAAAACTCCCGGGTTGAGATAAAAACAGTTTAATGATTGAAATAAAACGAAGTAGTACAGTAATAATAACAATGAGAACAACAACAACAACAGACGATACAAAGCAGGCAATGCACAATGCAACTGCTCACCGCTGTCGACTGTGTGTAGCGAACGGGGGGGGGGGAGAGCCCCCTCCCCCGCCCCCTCCCATTTTTTATACTGAGCAGGATGTCACATGCTATAGAATACCCCATTGGCCAGCTAGGTCAACTACCCCGGCTGTGCTCCCCACCCCCGCCCCCTCCCCCCCCGAGCTTCCTGTGGGAGGCCGAAAAGAGAGAACAAAAGTCTCCCGGTGCAAGCACCGCCCAGCAACAGCCAAAGCATTAAGGGGCCATCAACGCTCCTCTCACACCAAACCCAAAAGCCAGCACACCCCCCAAGCTACTGGGAAGAAAGTTAACTCTGTCCCAGCCGGAAGCAGGACAGTGCTGAGTGCTGTGTATGTCCGGGTGCTGGGCATGTCTGGGTGCGGGGTACTGCGCACTGGGGGTGCTGGGTGTGAGACGTGTGGGGGTGCTGGATGGTGGGTGTTTGGTGTGCTGAGTACAGAGCACTGGGGATGGTGGCTGCTGAGCACTGTGGGTACTATGCGTAAGCGGGTGCAGGGTATCTCTTGCTGCTGGGTGCTGGGGCTACTGGGTGCTGGGGATATTGTGTGCTGGGCACAGGCGTGCTTGGTGCTGGGCATGTCCAGGTGCTTGGCATGACCGGGTGCTGGGCGCTGGGAACGCTGGTTGCTGCGGTGCTGGCTGCTGGGCCCTGGGGGTGCTGGGTGCTGAGCGCTGCGGGTGCTGGGCATTCCGGGTGCTATGTGCTGATCACTGGCGATGTTGGGGGCTGGTTTGCTGGGATCTGGGCAGTGGTGTGTTGAGTGCTGGGCATGTTTGGGTGCTGGGCATTTCTGGGTGCTGCATACTGGGCACTGGCGGTGTGGGGTGGTGGGAGTGCTGTGTGCTGGGCATGTCCGGGTGGTGGGTGTTGGGCAGTGGGAGTGTTGGGTGCTAGGTACTGGGGTGCTGGGCCCGGTATTGCTAGGTACTCTGCATAACGGAGTGCACGGTATGTCTTGGTGCTGGATGCCTGGTGCTGGAGCTACTGGGTGCTGGGTTGTGGGCATATGCGGTGCTTCATGCTGGGCATATGCGGTGCTGGGTGGCTGTGCTGGGGTTGCTGGTGCTGTGCTCTGGGGATGCTGGATTCCTGGCACGTGCGTGGGCTGTGTGCTGGGCCCTGGTTGTGCCGGGTATGTGTGGGTGCTGGGTGTTGGGCAGTGTGGGTGCTGTGTGGTGGGCCCTGGACACGACCGGGTGCAGGGTGCTGAGCACCGGGGTGTTGGGTGCTTGGCACGACTGGGTGCTGAGTGCTAGGCACTGGGGTTGGTGGCTGCTGGGAGCTAGAGGTGCTGGCTGTGGGCATTTCCAGTTGCTGGTCATGACCGGGTGCTGGGTCTTGTGGGTGCTGGGTGTGCCCCGGTGCTGGGCATGTCCTGATGCTGTGTGCTCGGCACTTGTTGTTCTGGGTGGTGGGCAGTGAGGGTGCTGGGCGCTGGGGATGCTGGGCAATGCGGTGCTGGGCAGTGGGGCTGCTGGGTGCTGGGCATGTCCAGGGGCTGTGTGTTGGCGGTGGGTGTGCTAGGTTGTGCGCATGTCTGGGAATGAGTGCTGGGCCATGGGGGTGCTGGGTGGAGGGTATGATGGGTGCATGTCGTGGTTTAACCCCAGCCTGCAAAAAAACCCCACGCAGCCGCTGGCTCTCCTCCCCCCCCCACCCCGTGGGATGGGGGAGAGAATCGAGAAGGCACAAGTAGGAAAGCTCCCGGGTTGAGATAAAAACAGTTTAATGATTGAAATAAAACAAAGTAGAACAGTAATAATAACAATGAGAACAACAACAACAACAGACGATACAAAGCAGGCAATGCACAATGCAACTGCTCACCGCTGCCGACCGCGTGTCATGAACTGGGGCGGGGGGGGGGGGGGGAGAGTCGTGTCCTCCCCCTGCCCCCTCCCATTTTTTATTCTGAGCAGGATGTCACATGCTATAGAATACCCCATTGGCCAGCTAGGTCAACTACCCCGGCTGTGTTCTGCCCCCCCCCCCCGCCACCCCCCCGGGTGAGACAAAAGTCTCCCGGTGCAAGCACCGCCCAGCAACAGCCAAAGCATTAAGGGGCCATCAACGCTCCTCTCACACCAAACCCAAAAGCCTGCACACCCCCCAAGCTACTGGGAAGAAAGTTAACTCTGTCCCAGCCGGAAGCAGGACAGTGCTGAGTGCTGTGTATGTCCGGGTGCTGGGCATGTCTGGGTGCGGGGTACTGCGCACTGGGGGTGCTGGGTGGTGGGGGAGCTGGATGGTGGGTGTTTGGTGTGCTGAGTACAGAGCACTGGGGGTGCTGGGTGTGAGACGTGTGGGGGTGCTGGATGGTGGGTGTTGGGTATGCTGGTTGCTGGGCACTGGGGATGCTGCGTGTGAGACGTGTGGGGGTGCTGGATGGTAGGTGTTTGGCGTGCTGAGTACAGAGCACTGGGGGTGGTGGATGCTGAGCGCTGCGGGTGCTGGGTGCTGGGCATGTCCGGGTGCTATGTGCTGATCACTGGAGATGTTGGGGGCTGGTTTGCTGGGATCTGGGCAGTGGTGTGTTGAGTGCTGGGCATGTTTGGGTGCTGGCCATGTCTGGGTGCTGGGTACTGGGCGCTGGCTGTGGTGGGGCAGTGGGGGTGCTGTGTGCTGGGCACGTCCGGGTGGTGGGTGTTGGGCAGTGGCAGTATTGGGTTCTAGATACTGGGGTGCTGGGCCCTGGTATTGCTGGCTACTATACATAACTGAGTGCAGGGTATGTCTTGGTGCTGGATGCTGGGTACTGGAGGTACTGGGTGCTGGGTGTTGGGCATATGCGGTGCTAGGTGCTGGGCATATGCGGTGCTGGGTGGCTGTGCTGGGGTTGCTGGGTGCTGTGCTGTGAGGGTGCTGGATTCCTGACATGTGCGTGTGCTGTGTGCTGGGCCCTGGTTGTGCTGGGTATGTGTGAGTGCTGGGTGTTGGGCAGTGTGGGTGCTGTGTGGCGGGGCCTGGGCATGTCTGGGTGCTGGGCGGTCGGGATGCTGGGCGGTGGGCAGCAGAGAAGCTGCCTGCTGGGCATGTCTGAGTGCTGGGCATGCGTGGGTGCTGGGTACTGGGCAGCGGCGGTGGTGGGCGGTGGTGGTGCTGTGTGCTGGGCATGTCTGGGTGCTGGGCATGTGTAGGTGCTGGGTACTGGGCAGTGGGGGTGGTGGCGGTGGTGGTGCTGTGTGCTGGGCATGTTGGGCTGCTGGGTTTTGGGCGGTGGGCGTGCTGGGTGTGTGCGTGTGTTGGTTTCTGGGCACTGGGGGTGCTGGGTGTTGTGCACTGGGGTTGCTGGGTGCTGGGCATGTCCGGGTGGCGGGCACTGCTGGGTGCTGGGCCCTGAGGTTGCTGCGTGCTGGGCACTGGGCTTGCTGGTGCTGCTGGTGCGGGTGCTGGGGGCTAGGTGTTGTCCGAAAAGCGGATTCGTGCCCGGCGTGGAAGGAACTGTTGGAGTGACCATGGGTCGGAATAGGAGCGCGTTCCCAGAGTAATGAGGAGTCCCAATGTGGGTATGGTCATTCTCCTTTATTTCAAGATATTGTGCTACTTTTATAAGCTAGCCACAGTAACACGCGCACCTCCGAATCCTCTATTGGTTTACAGTCAGCAAGCACACGAATCTGAACATACACAGATTGGTCAAAAGCAGGTGTCCACGCGAACGCTTCCTGCGCCTGCATTCCGTTACATAATCTACTGATATTTACATTCCTCAGCCTGTTTTTCCTACTCTACTATCACTTCAGAGACTCTAAAACTACAATTGCTCTTTAGCAGCCTTCTACTATTACTAACAAATCCTCAGTGCTTGGAATGTTCATAGGATGACCGTTATTTAATAAAAATCCCTCCACAAGGAACCAATTCCACACGCTCAGGAGAGAGATTGTTTTATTCAGGCCTGGGTGCTCAGTGGACTTGCCTCAAATGAAGCACACCAGTTCTAATCACCTTTCTGTTTGTATCCATGCTTCTCATACATATTTTCAGTTTCTCTTTTACATATTCCTTAAATTTCCGAGAACCGATTATAATATTACATCATCCTAGACACATGTGCACTAAAACCTTTAGGGTCTCCTTGAGGGTCTCGGGTGGTCTGTGGTGGTCGGCGGGGTAGTGAACTCTTCGTGAACCTGTTCCTTTCTTTCCTTATAAGGTCGAGGTTTGTCTCCGAGCCACGTCTGGACTCCGTTTGTTTACGGTTCTCGTTTCCAAGGTTACTCTTCACTAGAGTCTAACACTGCTTCCAGGAGACACGATTTAGACTACAATTCTACACACCTGCAAACACCACACCTGCTAGTTCCCTAACTTCTAAGCCACAAGTCTTCATTGTGTAGAATTACAGAAGCGAGCCGAGGTACTGGGGCTACTGGTTGCTGGGCCCTGGGAGTGCTGGATACCATGCATAATTGGGTGCAGGGTATGTCTTGCTGGTGGATGCTGGGCACTGGGGCTGCTGGGCATGTCTCGATGCTGTGTGTTGGCGGTGGGTGTGCTGGGTTGTGCGCATGTCCGGGAATTCGTGCTGGGCCCTGGGAGTGCTGGGTGCGGGGAGCTAGGGGTGCTGGCTGTGGGCATTTCCAGGTACTGGTCATGACCAGTGCTGGTTGTTGGGTCTTGTGGGTGCTGGGCGTGTGCAGGTGCTGGGCACGTCCGGATGCTGTGTGCTCGGCACTTGGGGTTCTGGGTGGTGGGCAGTGAGGGTGCGCACCAAACACCCACCATCCAGCACGCCCACAAGTCTCACACCCAGCACCCGCAGTGGCAGGAACCAGCATACCCAACACCCAGCTTCCAGCACACCCACTGCCCAGGACCTGCATACGCTGCATTGAACGCAGCACCCCCAGCACCCGGTAACCGATAGCCCCAGCGCCCAGCACGCCAGGGTCCAGCAACCAACACACGCCAAAAACCCAGCACCCAGCACCCCCACCGCCCAAAACCCAGCACCCCGACGTGCCCAGCACACAGCAGCCCCAGGGACCACCACCCCCAGCGCCAAGCACCCAGCACCACCATTGCTCAGCACCTGGACATGCCCAGCACCTAGCACCACCCCCCCCAGTGCCCAACACCCAGCACCCACACATACCCAGCACAACCAGGGCCCAGCACACAGTACACGCACATGCCAGGAATCCAGCACCCTCACAGCACAGCACCCAGCAACCCCAGCACAGCCACCCAGCACCGCATATGCCCAACACCCAGCACTGCATATGCCCAGCACCCGGGACCTCCAGCACCAAGCATCCAGCACCAAGACATACCCTGCACTCAGTTTTGCATATTGCCGAGCAATGCCAGGGCCCAGCACCCCCAGTACTTAGCACCCAGCACTCCCACTGCCCAGTACCCAGCACCCCGACATGCCCAGCACACAGCACCCGCACCGCCCCGCACTGCCAGTTCCCAGTACCCAGCACCCAGACATGCCCAGCACGCAGACAAACATGCCCAGCGCCCAACACACCAGAACACAGCAAACCAGCCCCCAAGAACACCAGTGATCAGCACATAGCACCTGGACATGCCCAGCACCTGTAGCACTCAGCACCCCAAACACCCACCATTACAACACACCCACAGGTCTCACACACTTCCGCCCAGTGCCCGGAAACCAGCATACCCAACACTCAGCATCCAGCACCCCCACCCCCCAGCACCCAGTGCCCAGCACGCTGCACTTAGACATGGCCAGCACCCGGACATGCTCAGCACCCAGCAACACAGGGGCACAGAACCCAGCACCCCCAGCACCCAGAAACCAACCACCCCAGCGTCCAGCACCCAGTACACCCAGGGCCCGGCAACCAACACCCGCACATGCCCAGCACCCCCACCACCCAGCACAGGGACACGCCCAGCACCCAGCACACCCAAAGACCATCACCCCCAGCGCCAAGCACCCAGCACCGCCATTGCCTAGCACCCGGACATGCCCAGCACCCAGCACCACCACCGCCCACCACGGCCAGCGCACAGTACCCAGCACCCGGACATGCCCAGCACTCAGACATGCCTAGCAGGCAGCTTCCCTGCTCCCCATCGCCCAGAACCTCCAGTGCCCATCACCCAGCACCCAGACATGCCCAGCGCCCACCACACAGCACCCACACTGCCCAACACCCACACATACCCAGCACAACCAGGGAAGAGCACACAGCACACGCACGTGCCAAGAAACAAGCACCCCCAGAGCACAGAACCCAGCAACTCCAGAGCACAGGCCCAGCACCGGATATGCCCAGCACCCAGTACCTCCAGCACCAAGAGATACCCTGCACTCAGTTATGCATAGTACCCAGCAACACCAGGGCCCCGCAACCGCACCAGCCAGCACCCAGCAACCCGAGTGCCCAGCCCCCATCAACCTCAGGGCCCAGCCCCCAGCACCCGCACATTCCCAGCACCCAGCAACCCCACTGCCCAACCCACCCCCCGGACATGCCCAGCACATAGCACCCCCAGGGACCACCACCCCCAGCGCCCAGTACCCAGCACCTGGACATGCCCAGCACCCAAACATGCCCAGCACGCTACACACCAGAACACAGCAAACCAGCCCCCAACATCCCCAGTGATCAGCATGTAGCACCCGGACGTGCCCAGCACCCAGTACACCAAACACCCACCACCATACAGGTCTCGCAGCCAGCACCTCCCCAGTGCCCAGAAACCAGCATACCCAACACCCCCACAGCCCAAGAACCCGTTTACCCAGCATCCAGACATGCCCAGCACTCGGACATACACAGCACCCCCAGGGCCCAGCACTAACTCCTGGACAGGCACACAACCCAGCACCCCAACCGCCAACAAACAGCACCTGGACATGCCCACCACTCAGCAGCCCCAGTGCCCAGCACCCAGCACCGCAACAGCCAGCATCCCCAGCGTCCAGCACCCTCACCGCCGACCACCCAGAACCCCAAGTGCCGAGCACACAGCATCCGCACATGCCCAGCACCTCGAGACGCCCAGCACCTGGTCATGTCCAGCAACTGAAATGCCCAAAGCCAGCACCCCTAGCTCCCAGCAGCCAGTACCCCCAGTGCCCAGCATCAGTCATGCCAAGGACGAGGACATGCCCAGCACCCAACACCCCAGTGGCCAACACCTAATACCCCCAGCATCCAGCAGCAAGACATACCCTGCACCCGCTTATGCATAGTACCCAGCACTCCTAGCCCCCAGCAGTCGCGCCGCCCAGCACCCAGCAACCCCAGTGCACAGCACCCACTAACCCCAGTGCCCAGCATCCCCAGCGCACAGCATCCGGCATATGGGCATACCCAGCACACGGACATACCCACTAGCCAGCACCCCTAGTGCCCAGCACCCAAAACTCCCTCCATCCATCACCCAGACATGCCCAGTGCTCAGCGCCCCCAACAGCCAGGATCAGAAAATGCCCAGCAACAAGCACTCCCATGCCTACCACCGCCAGTGCCCAATAACCAGCACACAGACAATGCCCACCAGCCAGCATCCAGAACCCAGCGCCAAGCACTCAGTACACAGGCATGCCCAGCACCCTGATATGCATAGTCCCCAGCACCCCCACTGCCCAGCAGTCCCAGTGCCCCGGACCCATCACTTGGACATGCTCAGCACCCAGAGATGTCCAGCACCCCGCATGCCCAGTCCCTGGAACCCAGTACCCCCAATGACCAGCACCCAGCGCAGCCAGTGCCCAGCACTGCCTGTAGCCAGCATCCACCACCCAGGCACGATCATCGCCTGCCCATTCCCAGCACCAAATCCTCCCAGTGCCCAGCACAGGGACATGGCGAGCACCCAGATATGCCCAACACCCAGCAACCGCAGCACCCAGACCTGTCCAGAACCCACTCCACTCAGGGCCTAGCACACAGTACCCCCACGACCCAGCACCGACACATGCCCAGCACCAAGCACTGCCAAAGATCCCAAGGGGTGCTAGGTGTGCTGGATGTTGCGCATTTGCGGTGCTGGAGATGGCTGGGTGCTGGGCAGCTGAGAAGGGGCTGTAAAGGGAAGGTGAGCACTGCGAACATATTTCAGTCCTGGCAAAACGTGTGTGGGAGCTCGACGGGGCGCTTGTCTGCTTTGCAGTTGGGCTGCGGCAAGGTTGACGGTTGAGTGCTACGGCAAGCGCCTAGCCCCGGTGGTGGTGGGGACCTCAAAGGGCTGCCGGGGCAGGCGAGTGCAACGAACGCCAGTCATCTTGGTTCCCTCTGTGTTGGAGCGCCATCTGGTGGGTAGACGTTTCAGAGCCTGGCTCTGCTGAAGGTAAGATGTAGGTTGATGTTTAGGTGGGAGACCAAAGAGAAGGGAGCAGGGGTTGGTGGGGCTGAGGAGGGGCTGACAAGAGATCGTGAGGGCCAGCATCAGCCTTCATTCCTGGCCACGTCTGCCCCAGAGCCCCATGTGGTGGGTGGCCGCTTCGGAGCGTGGCCCTGATGAGGAGAAGGGATATGTCGAGGATAACTGGGGGAACAGACACAGAGCGCCGGTGTTGGTAGGGCTGCCTAGGGACTGCAAACGGAAGGCGAGGTCCAGCATCAGCCTTGATTCCTGGCTACCTCAGTGCCAAGCCCCATGTCTAGCGTGGCCACTTCGGAGCTTGGCCCTGATGAGGGTAAGGGCAAGGTTGAGGTTAGGTGGGAGAACAGGCACAGAACCACGGTGTTGGTGGGGCTGCCTAGGGACTGCAAAAGGAAGGTGAGAACCACCATCAACCTTGGTTCCTGGCTACTTCAGTGCCTGAGCCCCATGTCGAGGGTAGCCTCTTCGGAGCTTGGCTCCGCTAAGAGTAAGGCATATGTCGAGGATAAGTGGGAGAACAGAGACAGAGCTTCGGTTTGGTGGGGCTACCAAGGGAAGGTGAGGGCCAGCATCAAGCTGCATTTCTGGTTACCTTAGTGCCAAGCTCCACGTGGAGGGTGGCCGCTTCGGAGCTTGGCTCCGATGAGGGTCAGGGATAGGTCGATGTTAGGTGCGAGCAGAGACACAGAGCCCTGGTGTTGGTCGGCCTGAGAAGCAGCTGCCAAGAGCCCGTGAGGGCCAGCCTCAGCCTTGCTTCCTGCCTACTTCAGTGCCAAGCCCCATGTAGTCGGTGGCCACTTCGGAGTTGGCCCTGATGAGGGTCTGGGCTAGGTTGAGGTTAGGTGGGAGAACAGGCAGAGAGCCCCGGTGTTGGTGGGGCTGCCTAGGGACTGCAAATGGAAGGTGAGAGCCACAATCAACCTTGGTTTCTGGCTACTTCAGTGCCTGAGCCCCATGTCGAGGGTGGCCCCTTCGGAGCTTGGCCGTGAAGGCGAGCATCAGCCTTGGTTCCTGGCTACTTCAGTGCCTAGCTCCATGTGGCCGGTGACCACTTCGGAGCTTGGCCCTGATGAGGGTCTGGGCTAGGTTGAGGTAAGGTGGGAGAACAGAGACAGAGCCCCGGCATTGGTGCGGCTGAGAAGGGGCTGCGCAGTGATCGTGAGGACCAGCATCTACCTTGGTTCTTGGCTGCCTTAGTGCCTAAGCCCCACATGAAGAGTGGTCCCTTTGGAGCTTGGCTCCGATGAGGGTAAGGGATAGGTCGGTGTTAGATGCGAGCACAGCCACAGAGCCCCGGTATTGGTGGGGCCGACAAGAGACCGTGAGGAGCAGCATCAAGCTGCATTTCTGGTTACCTTAGTGCCAAGCTCCACGTGGAGGGTGGCCGCTTCGGAGCTTGGCTCCGATGAGGGTCAGGGATAGGTCGATGTTAGGTGCGAGCAGAGACACAGAGCCCCGGTTTTGGTGGGCCTGAGAAGGAGCTGCCAAGAGCCCGTGAGGGGCAGTATCAGCCTTTGTTCCTGGCTACTTCAGTGCCAAGCCCCATGTGGTCGGTGGCCACTTCGGAGCTTGGCCCTGATGAGGGTCAGGGCTAGGTTGAGGTTAGGAAGGAGAACAGGCAGAGAGCCCCGGTGTTGGTGGGCTTGCCTAGGGACTGCAAATGGAAGGTGAGGGCCAGCACCACCCTTGATTCCTGGCTATCTCAGTGCCAAGCCCCATGTGGAGTGTGGCCGCTGCGGAGCTTTGCCCTGATGAGGGTAAGGGATATGTGGAGGCTAAGTGGGAGAAGATACAGAGCCCCGGTACTGGTGGGGCTGAGAAGGGGCTGCAAAGAGATCGTGAGGGCCAGCATCAACCTTGATTCCAGGCTCATTCAGTACCTAAGCCCCACGTGGGGAGTGGTCGCTTCGGAGATGGGCTCCGATGAGGGTAAGGGATAGGTTGATGTTAGGTGCGAGTAGAGACACAGAGCCCCGGTATTGGTGGGGTTGAGACGGGGCTGCCCTTCAGTGCCTGAGCCCCATGTTGAGGGTGGCCTCTTCGGAGCTTGGCTCCGATGAGGGTAAGAGATATGTCGAGGATAAGGTGGAGAACAGAGACAGAGCCCCGGTTTTGGTGGGGCTACCAAGGGAAGGTGAGGGCTAGCATCAAGCTGGATTTCTGGTTACCTTAGTGCCAAGCTCCACGTGGAGGGTGGCCACTTCGGAGCTTGGCCCTGATGAGGGTCTGGGCTAGGTTGAGGTAAGGTGGGAGAACAGAGACAGAGCCCCGGCATTGGTGCGGCTGAGAAGGGGCTGCGCAGTGATCGTGAGGACGAGCATCTACCTTGGTACTTGGCTGCCTCAGTGCCTAAGCCCCACATGAAGAGTGGTCGCTTCGGAGCTTGGCTGCGATGAGGGTAAGGGATAGGTCGCTGTTAGATGCGAGCACAGCCACAGAGCCCCGGTATTGGTGGGGCCGACAAGAGACCGTGAGGGCCAGCATCAAGATGCATTTCTGGTTACCTTAAGTGCCAAGCTCCATGAGGTCGGTGGCCACTTAGGAGCTTGGCCCTGATGAGGGTAAGGGATAGGTTGAGGTTAGGTGGGAGAACAGGCAAAGAGCACCGGTGTTGGTGGGGCTGAGAAGGGGCTGCCAAGGGACCGTGAGGGCCAGCATCAGCCTTGGTTTCTGGCTACTTCTGTGCCTAGCTCCATGTGGCCGGTGGCCACTTCGGAGCTTGGCCCTGATGAGGGTCTGGGCTAGGTTGAGGTAAGGTGGGAGAACAGAGACAGAACCCCGGCATTGGTGCCGCTGAGAAGGGGCTGCGCAGTGATCGTGAGGACCGGCATCTACCTTGGTTCTTGGCTGCCTTAGTGCCTAAGCCCCACATGAAGTGTGGTCCCTTTGGAGCTTGGCTCCGATGAGGGTAAGGGATAGGTCGCTGTTAGATGCGAGCACAGACACAGAGCCCCGGTATTGGTGGGGCCGACAAGAGACCGTGAGGGCCAGCATCAAGATGCATTTCTAGTTACCTTAGTGCCAAGCTCCACGTGGAGGGTGGCCGCTTCGGAGCTTGGCCCTGATGAGGGTCAGGGATAGGTCGATGTTAGGTGCGAGCAGAGACACAGAGCCCCGGTGTTGGTGGGCCTGAGAAGGAGCTGCCAAGAGCCCGTGAGGGCCAGCATCAGCCTTGCTTCCTGGCTACTTCAGTGCCAAGCCCCATGTGGTCGGTGGCCACTTCGGAGCTTGGCCCTGATGAGGGTCTGGGCTAGGTTGAGGTTAGGTGGGAGAACAGGCACAGAGCCCCGGTGTTGGTGGGGCTGCCTAGGGACTGCAAATGGAAGGTGAGGGCCACCATCAACCTTGGTTCCTGGCTACTTCAGTGCCTGAGCCCCATGTCGAGGGTGGCCTCTTCGGTGCTTGGCCGTGAGGGCTAGCATCAGCCTTGGTTCTTGGCTACTTCAGTGCCTAGCTCCATGTGGCCGGTGGCCACTTCGGAGCTTGGCCCTGATGAGCGTCAGGGCTAGGTTGAGGTTAGGAGGGAGAACAGGCAGAGAGCCCCGGTGTTGGTGGGCTTGCCTAGGGACTGCAAAGAGATCGTGAGGGCCAGCATCAACCTTGATTCCAGGCTACTTCAGTACCTAAGCCCTACGTGGGGAGTGGTCTCTTCGGAGATGGGCTCCGGTGAGGGTAAGGGATAGGTTGATGTTAGGTGCGAGCAGAGACACAGAGCCCCGGTATTGGTGGGGCTGAGACGTGGCTGCCCTTCAGTGCCTGAGCCCCATGTTGAGGGTGGCCTCTTCGGAGCTTGGCTCCGATGAGGGTAAGAGATATGTCGAGGATAAGGTGGAGAACAGAGACAGAGCCCCGGTTTTGGTGGGGCTACCAAGGGAAGGTGAGGGCTAGCATCAGGCTGGATTTCTGGTTACCTTAAGTGCCAAGCTCCATGAGGTCGGTGGCCGCTTCGGAGCTTGGCCCTGATGAGGGTCTCGGCTAGGTCGAGGTTACGTGGGAGAACAGGCACAGAGCCTCGGTGTTGGTGGGGCTGAGAACGGGCTGTCAAGGGACCGTGAGGGCCAGCATCAGCCTTGGTTACTGGCTACTTCTGTGCCTAGCTCCATGTGGCCGGTGGCCACTTCGGAGCTTGGCCCTGATGAGGGTCTGGGCTAGGTTGAGGTAAGGTGGGAGAACAGAGACAGAACCCCGGCATTGGTGCCGCTGAGAAGGGGCTGCGCAGTGATCGTGAGGACCGGCATCTACCTTGGTTCTTGGCTGCCTTAGTGCCTAAGCCCCACATGAAGAGTGGTCCCTTTGGAGCTTGGCTCCGATGAGGGTAAGGGATAGGTCGGTGTTAGATGCGAGCACAGACACAGAGCCCCGGTATTGGTGGGGCCGACAAGAGACCGTGAGGTGCAGCATCAAGATGCATTTCTGGTTACCTTAGTGCCAAGCTCCACGTGGAGGGTGGCCGCTTCGGAGCTTGGCCCTGATGAGGGTCAGGGATTGGTCGATATTAGGTGCGAGCAGAGACACAGAGCCCCCGTGTTGGTGGGCCTGAGAAGGAGCTGCCAAGAGCCGGTGACGGCCAGTACCAGGCTTGCTTCCTGCCTACTTCAGTGCCAAGCCCCATGTGGTCGGTGGCCACTTCGGAGCTTGGCCCTGATGAGGGTCAGGGATAGGTCGATGTTAGGTGCGAGCAGAGACACAGAGCCCCGGTTTTGGTGGGCCTGAGAAGGAGCTGCCAAGAGCCCGTGAGGGCCAGTATCAGCCTTTGTTCCTGGCTACTTCAGTGCCTAGCTCCATGTGGTCGGTGGCCACTTCGGAGCTTGGCCCTGATGAGGGTCTGGGCTAGGTTGAGGTTTGGAGGGAGAGCAGCCAGAGAGCCCCGGTGTTGGTGGGCTTGCCTAGGGACTGCAAATGGAAGGTGAGGGCCAGCACCACCCTTGATTCCTGGCTATCTCAGTGCCAAGCCCCATGTGGAGTGTGGCCGCTGCGGCCCTTTGCCCTGATGAGGGTAAGGGATATGTCGAAGCTAAGTGGGAGAACAGATACAGAGCCCCGGTATTGTTGGGGCTGAGAAGGGGCTGCCAAGAGATCGTGAGGGCCAGCATCAACCTTGATTCCAGGCTACTTCAGTACCTAATCCCCACGTGGGGAGTGGTCTCTTCGGAGCTTGGCTCCGATGAGGGTAAGAGATATGTCGAGGATAAGGTGGAGAACAGAGACAGAGCCCCGGTTTTGGTGGGGCTACCAAGGGAAGGTGAGGGCTACCATCAAGCTGGATTTCTGGTTACCTTAGTGCCAAGCTCCACGTAGAGCGTGGCCTCTTCGGAGCTTGGCCCTGATGAGGGTCTGGGCTAGGTTGAGGTAAGGTGGGAGAACACAGACAGAGCCCCGGCATTGGTGCGGCTGAGAAGGGGCTGCGCAGTGATTTGAGGACCAGTATCTACCTTGGTTCTTGGCTGCCTCAGTGCCTAAGCCCCACATGAAGAGTGGTCGCTTCGGAGCTTGGCTCCGATAAGGGTAAGGGATAGGTCGGTGTTAGATGCGAGCAGAGACACAGAGCCCCGGTACCGGTGGGGCTGAGAGGGGGCTGCAAAGAGATCGTGAGGGCCAGCATCAACCTTGATTCCAGGCTCATTCAGTACCTAAGCCCAACGTGGGGAGTGGTCGCTTCGGAGCTTGCCCCTGATGAGTGTCTGGGCTAGGTTGAGGTAAGGAGGTAGAAAAGGCACAGAGCCCCGTGTTGATGGGGCTGCCTAGGGACTGCAAATGGAAGGTGAGGGCCACCATCAACCTTGGTTCCTGGCTACTTCAGTGCCTGTGCCCCATGTCGCCGGTGGTCTCTTCGGAGCTTGGCCGTGAGGGCTAGCATCAGCCTTGGTTCCTGGCTACTTCAGTGCCTAGCTCCATGTGGCCGGTGGCCGCTTCGGAACCTGGCTCCGATGAGGGTAATGTATAGGTGGGTGTTAGATGCGAGCAGAGACACAGAGCCCCGGTATTGGTGGGGCCGACAAGAGACCGTGAGGGCCAGCATCGAGATGCATTTCTGGTTACCTTAGTGCCAAGCTCCATGAGGTCGGTGGCCACTTCGGAGCTTGGCCCTGATGAGGGTCTGGTCTAGGTTGAGGTTAGGAGGGAGAACAGGCAGAGAGCCCCGGTGTTGGTGGGCTTGCCTAGGGACTGCAAATGGAAGGTGAGGGCCACCATCAACCTTGGTTCCTGGCTATCTCAGTGCCAAGCCCCATGTGGAGTGTGGCCGCTGCGAGCTTTGCCCTGAGGAGGGTAAGGGATATGTGGAGGCTAAGTGGGAGAACAGATACAGAGCCCCGGTACTGGTGGGGCTGAGAAGGGGCTGCAAAGAGATGGTGAGGGCCAGCATCAACCTTGATTCCAGGCTACTTCAGTACCTAAGCCCCACGTGGGGAGTGGTCTCTTCGGAGATGGGCTCCGATGAGGGTAAGGGATAGGTTGATGTTAGGTGCGAGCAGAGACACAGAGCCCCGGTATTGGTGGGGCTGAGACGGGGCTGCGCTTAAGTGCCTGAGCCCCATGTTGAGGTTGGCCTCTTCGGAGCTTGGCTCCGATGAGGGTCAGGGATATGTCGAGGATAAGTGGGAGAACAGCGACAGAGCCCCGGTGTTGGTGGGGCTGCCTAGGGACTGCAAATGGAAGGATGTGGGCCACCATCAACCTTTGTTCCTGGCTACTTCAGTGTCTGAGCCCCATGTCGAGGGTGGCCTCTTCGGTGCTTGGCCGTGAGGGCTAGCATCAGCCTTGGTTCCTGGCTACTTCAGTGCCTAGCTCCATGTGGCCGGTGGCCACTTCGGAGCTTGGCCCTGATGAGGGTCTGGGCTAGGTTGAGGTAAGGTGCGAGAACAGAGACAGAGCCCCGCCATTGGTGCGGCTGAGAAGGGGCTGCGAAGTGATCGTGAGAGCCAGCATCAACCTTGTTTCCTGGCTACTTCAGTGCCAAGCCCCATGTGGAGGGTGGCCGCTTCGGAGGTGGCCCTGGTGAGGGTCAGGGATATGTCGAGGATAAGTGGGAGAACAGCCGACAGAGCCCCGGTGTTGGTGGGGCTGAGAAGGAGCTGCCAAGAGACCGTGAGGGCCAGCATCCGCCTTGGTTCCTTGCTACTTCAGTGCCTAGCTCCATGTGGCCACTTCGGAGCTTGGCCCTGATGAGGGTAAGGGATAGGTCGCTGTTAGGTGCGAGCAGAGATACAGTGCCATGGTGTTGATGGGGCTGAGAAGTGGCTGCCAAGAGATCCTGAGGGCCAGCATCGTCCTTGATTCCTGGCTATTTCTGTGCCTGAGCCGGAGGAGGTGGGTGGCCGTTTCGGAGCTTGCCTCTGAGGAAGATAAGGGATAGTTTGAGGTTCTGCGTAGATAACGAGATCCTTCTGCATTAGTTAACGCCACCCACCACATGGACTCCAACGACCCTTCCCGGTCCCACCACCCCTCTCCCTTATTCTCAAACCTAAATATCAACCTTTGCCTTACCATCTCTCGAGCCCATTTCGTAAACGGCTTCCCACCAGAGGGCGCTCCAACACAGAAAGAACCAGGATTGAAAGCTGTTTCTGGCTCTTGCCTTTCGTGGCAGCCCTTTCCGAGGGAGCTGCTCTCGCTCTACCACCCAACCAGCAACCTTACCACAGCCCAACTGCAAAGCAGTCGATCCCCTCTTCGGGCTCCCATAAACTAACAGGCAGGACTGAAAGATGCTGGTGGCTCTCACCTTCCCTTGATAGACCCTTCTCAGCTGCCCAACACCCAGCCAGCTCCAGCACCCCAAATGTGCCATATGCACCACACCTAGCACTCCTTGCTACACATTGGTGGTGCCTGGTGCTAGGCATGTTCCATTGCTGAGTCGTGGGTTGTTGGGCACTGCGGGGACTGGCTTCTTGTCATGTCCTGGTGCTGGGGCTGCTGAGTGCTGTGTGCTGGGCTCCGGGGCTGCTGGGTGCTGTGTGCTGGGCTCCGGGGCTGCTGGGCATGTCGAGGTGCTGTGCATTGGCGGTGCGTGTGCTGGGTTGTGTGCATGTGTGGGAATCAGTGCTGGGCGACGGGAGTGCTGGGCCCTGGCAGTGCTGGGTGGAGGGTATGATGGGTGCATGTGTTGGTTTAACCCCAGCCTGCAAATAAACCCCACGCAGCCGCTGGCTCACCTCCCCCCCCACCCCGTGGGATGGGGGAGAGAATCGGGAGGGCACAAGTAGGAAAGCTCCCGGGTTGAGATAAAAACAGTTTAATGATTGAAATAAAACGAAGTAGAACAGTAATAATAACAATGAGAACAACAACAACAACAGACGATACAAAGCAGGCAATGCACAATGCAACTGCTCACCGCTGCCGACCGCGTGTCGCGAACGGGGGGGGGAGAGCCCCCTCCCCCGCCCCCTCCCATTTTTTATTCTGAGCAGGATGTCACATGCTATAGAATACCCCATTGGATAGCTGGGTCAACTATGCCGGCTGTGCTCCCCATCCCCCCGCCCCCCCAACGCCCCCCGAGCTTCCTGTGGGAGGCCGAAAAGAGAAAACAAAAGTCTCCCGGTACAAGCACCGCCCAGCAACAGCCAAAGTATTAAGGGGCCATCAACGCTCCTCACACCAAACCCAAAAGCCAGCACACCCCCCCCCAAGCTACTGGGAAGAAAGTTAACTCTGTCCCAGCCGGAAGCAGGACAGTGCAGTGCACTGGAGTTCTGAGTGCTGGGTCCTAGGGGTACTGTGTATGTTCGGGTGCTGGGCATATCCGCGTGCGGGTACTGGGCAGTTGGGGTGGTGGTGGTACTGGATGCTGGGCATTGGGTATGCTGGTTTCTGGGCACTGGGGGTGGTGGGTGCTGAGCGCAGCGTGTGCTGGCTGCTATGTGCAGATCACTGGGGATGGCGGGGGCTGGTTTGCTGCTTTCTGGTGTGTTGGGCGCTGGGCATGTTTGGGTGCTGGGCATGTCTGGGTGCTGGGCACGGGCAGTGGGGGTGCTGGGTACGTCCGGGTGGTGGGTATTGGGCGGTGGGAGTGCTGGGTGCTAAGTACTGGGGATGCTGGGCCCTGGCATTGCTTGGTACTATGCATAACTGAGTGCAGGGTATGTCTTGGTGCTGGCCATATCCGGTGCTGGCCATATCCGGTGCTAGGTGTGTGCTCTGGGTTTGCTGGGTGCTGTGCTGTGAGGGTGCTGGATTCCTGGCATGTGCGTGTGCTGTGCCTTGGTTGTGCTGGGTATGTGTGGGTGTTGGGCAGTATGGGTGCTGCGTGGTGGGCGCTGGGCATGTGCCGGTGCTGGGTGATGGGCACTGGAGGTCCTGGGCGATGGGGAGCAGGGAAGCTGCCTGGTAGGAATGTCTCAGTGCTGGGCATATCCGGGTGCTTGGTACTGTGCACTGGTGGTGGTGGTACTGGGTGATGGGCTCTGGATGTCCTGGGCGATGGGGAGCAGGGAAGCTGCCTGGTAGGAATGTCTCAGTGCTGGGCATATCCGGGTGCTTGGTACTGTGCACTGGTGGTGGTGGTACTGGGTGCTGGGCATGTCCCGGTGCTAGGCAATGGCGGTGCTGGGTGCTTGGCGCTGGGCGTGATAGTCTTTGGGTGTGCTGGGTGGTGGGGGTGCTGGGCATGTGCGGGTGTTGGTTGCTGGGCCCTGGGTGTACTGAGTGCTGGACACTGGGGTGGTTGGTTTCTGGGCGCTGGGGCTTCTGGGTTCTGTGGACTGGGGTTGCTGGGTGCTGGGCATGTCTGGGTGCTGGGCAATGGCTGGCTGCTGGGTTCTGGGCCCTGAGGTTGCTGGGTGCTGGGCACCGGCCTTGCTGGGTGCTGGCTGGTGTGGGTGCTGGGGGCTAAGTGCTGGTTGCTGGGCCCTGGGAGTGCTGGGTATTATGCATAAGCAGGTGCAGGGTATCTCTTGCTGCTTGATGCTGGGGCTAGTGGGTGCTGGGCACTGGGGCGGCTGGGCATGTCCAGGGGCAGTGTGTTGGCGGTGGGTGTGCTAGGTTGTGCGCATGTCTGGGAATGAGTGCTGGGCCATGGGGGTGCTGGGTGGAGGGTATGATGGGTGCATGTCATGGTTTAACCTGGCATGTGTGTGTGCTGGGCCCTGGTTGTGCTAGGTATGTGTGGGTGCTGGGTATTGGGCAGTGTGGGTGCTGTGTGGCGGGGCCTGGGCATGTCCAGGTGCTGGGCGGTCGGGGTGCTGGGCGGTCGCGATGCTGGGCGGTGGGCAGCAGGGAAGCTGCCTGCTGGGCACATCTGGGTGCTGGGCATGTCCAGGTGCTGGGCAGTGGTAGTGCTGGGTGCGTGGTGCTGGGGGTGGTGGTCCCTGGTGGTGCTGCATGCTGGGCATGTCCGGGTGCTGGGTGGTTGGAGTGTTGGGTGCATGCGAATGTTGGTTTCTGAGCCCTGGGAGTGCTGGGCACTGGGGCTGTTGGTTTCTGGGCGCTGGGGCTTCTGGGTTGTGTGCACTGGGGTTGCTGGGTGCTGGGCATGTCTGGGTGCTGGGCAATGGCTGGCTGCTGGGTTCTGGGCCCTGAGGTTGCTGGGTACCGGCCTTGCTGGGTGCTGGCTGGTGTGGGTGCTGGAGGCTAAGTACTCGGGGTGCTGGTTGCTGGGCCCTGGGAGTGCTGGGTACCATGCGTAAGCGGGTGCAGGGTATCTCTTGCTGCTGGGTGCTGGGGATGCTGGGTGCTGGGGGTGCTGGGCACTGGGGCTGCTGGGTGCTGGGCATATCCAGGGGCTGTGTGTTGGTGGTGGGTGTGCTAGGTTGTGCGCATGTCCGAGAATGAGTGCTGGGCCATGGGGGTGCTGGGTGGAGGGTACGATGGGTGCATGTCGTGGTTTAACCCCAGCCTGCAAATAAACCCCACGCAGCCGCTGGCTCTCCTCCCCCCCCCACCCCGTGGGATGGGGGAGAGAATCGGGAGGGCACAAGTAGGAAAACTCCCGGGTTGAGATAAAAACAGTTTAATGATTGAAATAAAACGAAGTAGTACAGTAATAATAACAATGAGAACAACAACAACAACAGACGATACAAAGCAGGCAATGCACAATGCAACTGCTCACCGCTGTCGACTGTGTGTAGCGAACGGGGGGGGGGGGAGAGCCCCCTCCCCCGCCCCCTCCCATTTTTTATACTGAGCAGGATGTCACATGCTATAGAATACCCCATTGGCCAGCTAGGTCAACTACCCCGGCTGTGCTCCCCACCCCCGCCCCCTCCCCCCCCGAGCTTCCTGTGGGAGGCCGAAAAGAGAGAACAAAAGTCTCCCGGTGCAAGCACCGCCCAGCAACAGCCAAAGCATTAAGGGGCCATCAACGCTCCTCTCACACCAAACCCAAAAGCCAGCACACCCCCCAAGCTACTGGGAAGAAAGTTAACTCTGTCCCAGCCGGAAGCAGGACAGTGCTGAGTGCTGTGTATGTCCGGGTGCTGGGCATGTCTGGGTGCGGGGTACTGCGCACTGGGGGTGCTGGGTGTGAGACGTGTGGGGGTGCTGGATGGTGGGTGTTTGGTGTGCTGAGTACAGAGCACTGGGGATGGTGGCTGCTGAGCACTGTGGGTACTATGCGTAAGCGGGTGCAGGGTATCTCTTGCTGCTGGGTGCTGGGGCTACTGGGTGCTGGGGATATTGTGTGCTGGGCACAGGCGTGCTTGGTGCTGGGCATGTCCAGGTGCTTGGCATGACCGGGTGCTGGGCGCTGGGAACGCTGGTTGCTGCGGTGCTGGCTGCTGGGCCCTGGGGGTGCTGGGTGCTGAGCGCTGCGGGTGCTGGGCATTCCGGGTGCTATGTGCTGATCACTGGCGATGTTGGGGGCTGGTTTGCTGGGATCTGGGCAGTGGTGTGTTGAGTGCTGGGCATGTTTGGGTGCTGGGCATTTCTGGGTGCTGCATACTGGGCACTGGCGGTGTGGGGTGGTGGGGGTGCTGTGTGCTGGGCATGTCCGGGTGGTGGGTGTTGGGCAGTGGGAGTGTTGGGTGCTAGGTACTGGGGTGCTGGGCCCGGTATTGCTAGGTACTCTGCATAACGGAGTGCACGGTATGTCTTGGTGCTGGATGCCTGGTGCTGGAGCTACTGGGTGCTGGGTTGTGGGCATATGCGGTGCTTCATGCTGGGCATATGCGGTGCTGGGTGGCTGTGCTGGGGTTGCTGGTGCTGTGCTCTGGGGATGCTGGATTCCTGGCACGTGCGTGGGCTGTGTGCTGGGCCCTGGTTGTGCCGGGTATGTGTGGGTGCTGGGTGTTGGGCAGTGTGGGTGCTGTGTGGTGGGCCCTGGACACGACCGGGTGCAGGGTGCTGAGCACCGGGGTGTTGGGTGCTTGGCACGACTGGGTGCTGAGTGCTAGGCACTGGGGTTGGTGGCTGCTGGGAGCTAGAGGTGCTGGCTGTGGGCATTTCCAGTTGCTGGTCATGACCGGGTGCTGGGTCTTGTGGGTGCTGGGTGTGCCCCGGTGCTGGGCATGTCCTGATGCTGTGTGCTCGGCACTTGTTGTTCTGGGTGGTGGGCAGTGAGGGTGCTGGGCGCTGGGGATGCTGGGCAATGCGGTGCTGGGCAGTGGGGCTGCTGGGTGCTGGGCATGTCCAGGGGCTGTGTGTTGGCGGTGGGTGTGCTAGGTTGTGCGCATGTCTGGGAATGAGTGCTGGGCCATGGGGGTGCTGGGTGGAGGGTATGATGGGTGCATGTCGTGGTTTAACCCCAGCCTGCAAAAAAACCCCACGCAGCCGCTGGCTCTCCTCCCCCCCCCACCCCGTGGGATGGGGGAGAGAATCGAGAAGGCACAAGTAGGAAAGCTCCCGGGTTGAGATAAAAACAGTTTAATGATTGAAATAAAACAAAGTAGAACAGTAATAATAACAATGAGAACAACAACAACAACAGACGATACAAAGCAGGCAATGCACAATGCAACTGCTCACCGCTGCCGACCGCGTGTCATGAACTGGGGCGGGGGGGGGGGGGGGGAGAGTCGTGTCCTCCCCCTGCCCCCTCCCATTTTTTATTCTGAGCAGGATGTCACATGCTATAGAATACCCCATTGGCCAGCTAGGTCAACTACCCCGGCTGTGTTCTGCCCCCCCCCCCCGCCACCCCCCCGGGTGAGACAAAAGTCTCCCGGTGCAAGCACCGCCCAGCAACAGCCAAAGCATTAAGGGGCCATCAACGCTCCTCTCACACCAAACCCAAAAGCCTGCACACCCCCCAAGCTACTGGGAAGAAAGTTAACTCTGTCCCAGCCGGAAGCAGGACAGTGCTGAGTGCTGTGTATGTCCGGGTGCTGGGCATGTCTGGGTGCGGGGTACTGCGCACTGGGGGTGCTGGGTGGTGGGGGAGCTGGATGGTGGGTGTTTGGTGTGCTGAGTACAGAGCACTGGGGGTGCTGGGTGTGAGACGTGTGGGGGTGCTGGATGGTGGGTGTTGGGTATGCTGGTTGCTGGGCACTGGGGATGCTGCGTGTGAGACGTGTGGGGGTGCTGGATGGTAGGTGTTTGGCGTGCTGAGTACAGAGCACTGGGGGTGGTGGATGCTGAGCGCTGCGGGTGCTGGGTGCTGGGCATGTCCGGGTGCTATGTGCTGATCACTGGAGATGTTGGGGGCTGGTTTGCTGGGATCTGGGCAGTGGTGTGTTGAGTGCTGGGCATGTTTGGGTGCTGGCCATGTCTGGGTGCTGGGTACTGGGCGCTGGCTGTGGTGGGGCAGTGGGGGTGCTGTGTGCTGGGCACGTCCGGGTGGTGGGTGTTGGGCAGTGGCAGTATTGGGTTCTAGATACTGGGGTGCTGGGCCCTGGTATTGCTGGCTACTATACATAACTGAGTGCAGGGTATGTCTTGGTGCTGGATGCTGGGTACTGGAGGTACTGGGTGCTGGGTGTTGGGCATATGCGGTGCTAGGTGCTGGGCATATGCGGTGCTGGGTGGCTGTGCTGGGGTTGCTGGGTGCTGTGCTGTGAGGGTGCTGGATTCCTGACATGTGCGTGTGCTGTGTGCTGGGCCCTGGTTGTGCTGGGTATGTGTGAGTGCTGGGTGTTGGGCAGTGTGGGTGCTGTGTGGCGGGGCCTGGGCATGTCTGGGTGCTGGGCGGTCGGGATGCTGGGCGGTGGGCAGCAGAGAAGCTGCCTGCTGGGCATGTCTGAGTGCTGGGCATGCGTGGGTGCTGGGTACTGGGCAGCGGCGGTGGTGGGCGGTGGTGGTGCTGTGTGCTGGGCATGTCTGGGTGCTGGGCATGTGTAGGTGCTGGGTACTGGGCAGTGGGGGTGGTGGCGGTGGTGGTGCTGTGTGCTGGGCATGTTGGGCTGCTGGGTTTTGGGCGGTGGGCGTGCTGGGTGTGTGCGTGTGTTGGTTTCTGGGCACTGGGGGTGCTGGGTGTTGTGCACTGGGGTTGCTGGGTGCTGGGCATGTCCGGGTGGCGGGCACTGCTGGGTGCTGGGCCCTGAGGTTGCTGCGTGCTGGGCACTGGGCTTGCTGGTGCTGCTGGTGCGGGTGCTGGGGGCTAGGTGTTGTCCGAAAAGCGGATTCGTGCCCGGCGTGGAAGGAACTGTTGGAGTGACCATGGGTCGGAATAGGAGCGCGTTCCCGGAGTAATGAGGAGTCCCAATGTGGGTATGGTCATTCTCCTTTATTTCAAGATATTGTGCTACTTTTATAAGCTAGCCACAGTAACACGCGCACCTCCGAATCCTCTATTGGTTTACAGTCAGCAAGCACACGAATCTGAACATACACAGATTGGTCAAAAGCAGGTGTCCACGCGAACGCTTCCTGCGCCTGCATTCCGTTACATAATCTACTGATATTTACATTCCTCAGCCTGTTTTTCCTACTCTACTATCACTTCAGAGACTCTAAAACTACAATTGCTCTTTAGCAGCCTTCTACTATTACTAACAAATCCTCAGTGCTTGGAATGTTCATAGGATGACCGTTATTTAATAAAAATCCCTCCACAAGGAACCAATTCCACACGCTCAGGAGAGAGATTGTTTTATTCAGGCCTGGGTGCTCAGTGGACTTGCCTCAAATGAAGCACACCAGTTCTAATCACCTTTCTGTTTGTATCCATGCTTCTCATACATATTTTCAGTTTCTCTTTTACATATTCCTTAAATTTCCGAGAACCGATTATAATATTACATCATCCTAGACACATGTGCACTAAAACCTTTAGGGTCTCCTTGAGGGTCTCGGGTGGTCTGTGGTGGTCGGCGGGGTAGTGAACTCTTCGTGAACCTGTTCCTTTCTTTCCTTATAAGGTCGAGGTTTGTCTCCGAGCCACGTCTGGACTCCGTTTGTTTACGGTTCTCGTTTCCAAGGTTACTCTTCACTAGAGTCTAACACTGCTTCCAGGAGACACGATTTAGACTACAATTCTACACACCTGCAAACACCACACCTGCTAGTTCCCTAACTTCTAAGCCACAAGTCTTCATTGTGTAGAATTACAGAAGCGAGCCGAGGTACTGGGGCTACTGGTTGCTGGGCCCTGGGAGTGCTGGATACCATGCATAATTGGGTGCAGGGTATGTCTTGCTGGTGGATGCTGGGCACTGGGGCTGCTGGGCATGTCTCGATGCTGTGTGTTGGCGGTGGGTGTGCTGGGTTGTGCGCATGTCCGGGAATTCGTGCTGGGCCCTGGGAGTGCTGGGTGCGGGGAGCTAGGGGTGCTGGCTGTGGGCATTTCCAGGTACTGGTCATGACCAGTGCTGGTTGTTGGGTCTTGTGGGTGCTGGGCGTGTGCAGGTGCTGGGCACGTCCGGATGCTGTGTGCTCGGCACTTGGGGTTCTGGGTGGTGGGCAGTGAGGGTGCGCACCAAACACCCACCATCCAGCACGCCCACAAGTCTCACACCCAGCACCCGCAGTGGCAGGAACCAGCATACCCAACACCCAGCTTCCAGCACACCCACTGCCCAGGACCTGCATACGCTGCATTGAACGCAGCACCCCCAGCACCCGGTAACCGATAGCCCCAGCGCCCAGCACGCCAGGGTCCAGCAACCAACACACGCCAAAAACCCAGCACCCAGCACCCCCACCGCCCAAAACCCAGCACCCCGACGTGCCCAGCACACAGCAGCCCCAGGGACCACCACCCCCAGCGCCAAGCACCCAGCACCACCATTGCTCAGCACCTGGACATGCCCAGCACCTAGCACCACCCCCCCCAGTGCCCAACACCCAGCACCCACACATACCCAGCACAACCAGGGCCCAGCACACAGTACACGCACATGCCAGGAATCCAGCACCCTCACAGCACAGCACCCAGCAACCCCAGCACAGCCACCCAGCACCGCATATGCCCAACACCCAGCACTGCATATGCCCAGCACCCGGGACCTCCAGCACCAAGCATCCAGCACCAAGACATACCCTGCACTCAGTTTTGCATATTGCCGAGCAATGCCAGGGCCCAGCACCCCCAGTACTTAGCACCCAGCACTCCCACTGCCCAGTACCCAGCACCCCGACATGCCCAGCACACAGCACCCGCACCGCCCCGCACTGCCAGTTCCCAGTACCCAGCACCCAGACATGCCCAGCACGCAGACAAACATGCCCAGCGCCCAACACACCAGAACACAGCAAACCAGCCCCCAAGAACACCAGTGATCAGCACATAGCACCTGGACATGCCCAGCACCTGTAGCACTCAGCACCCCAAACACCCACCATTACAACACACCCACAGGTCTCACACACTTCCGCCCAGTGCCCGGAAACCAGCATACCCAACACTCAGCATCCAGCACCCCCACCCCCCAGCACCCAGTGCCCAGCACGCTGCACTTAGACATGGCCAGCACCCGGACATGCTCAGCACCCAGCAACACAGGGGCACAGAACCCAGCACCCCCAGCACCCAGAAACCAACCACCCCAGCGTCCAGCACCCAGTACACCCAGGGCCCGGCAACCAACACCCGCACATGCCCAGCACCCCCACCACCCAGCACAGGGACACGCCCAGCACCCAGCACACCCAAAGACCATCACCCCCAGCGCCAAGCACCCAGCACCGCCATTGCCTAGCACCCGGACATGCCCAGCACCCAGCACCACCACCGCCCACCACGGCCAGCGCACAGTACCCAGCACCCGGACATGCCCAGCACTCAGACATGCCTAGCAGGCAGCTTCCCTGCTCCCCATCGCCCAGAACCTCCAGTGCCCATCACCCAGCACCCAGACATGCCCAGCGCCCACCACACAGCACCCACACTGCCCAACACCCACACATACCCAGCACAACCAGGGAAGAGCACACAGCACACGCACGTGCCAAGAAACAAGCACCCCCAGAGCACAGAACCCAGCAACTCCAGAGCACAGGCCCAGCACCGGATATGCCCAGCACCCAGTACCTCCAGCACCAAGAGATACCCTGCACTCAGTTATGCATAGTACCCAGCAACACCAGGGCCCCGCAACCGCACCAGCCAGCACCCAGCAACCCGAGTGCCCAGCCCCCATCAACCTCAGGGCCCAGCCCCCAGCACCCGCACATTCCCAGCACCCAGCAACCCCACTGCCCAACCCACCCCCCGGACATGCCCAGCACATAGCACCCCCAGGGACCACCACCCCCAGCGCCCAGTACCCAGCACCTGGACATGCCCAGCACCCAAACATGCCCAGCACGCTACACACCAGAACACAGCAAACCAGCCCCCAACATCCCCAGTGATCAGCATGTAGCACCCGGACGTGCCCAGCACCCAGTACACCAAACACCCACCACCATACAGGTCTCGCAGCCAGCACCTCCCCAGTGCCCAGAAACCAGCATACCCAACACCCCCACAGCCCAAGAACCCGTTTACCCAGCATCCAGACATGCCCAGCACTCGGACATACACAGCACCCCCAGGGCCCAGCACTAACTCCTGGACAGGCACACAACCCAGCACCCCAACCGCCAACAAACAGCACCTGGACATGCCCACCACTCAGCAGCCCCAGTGCCCAGCACCCAGCACCGCAACAGCCAGCATCCCCAGCGTCCAGCACCCTCACCGCCGACCACCCAGAACCCCAAGTGCCGAGCACACAGCATCCGCACATGCCCAGCACCTCGAGACGCCCAGCACCTGGTCATGTCCAGCAACTGAAATGCCCAAAGCCAGCACCCCTAGCTCCCAGCAGCCAGTACCCCCAGTGCCCAGCATCAGTCATGCCAAGGACGAGGACATGCCCAGCACCCAACACCCCAGTGGCCAACACCTAATACCCCCAGCATCCAGCAGCAAGACATACCCTGCACCCGCTTATGCATAGTACCCAGCACTCCTAGCCCCCAGCAGTCGCGCCGCCCAGCACCCAGCAACCCCAGTGCACAGCACCCACTAACCCCAGTGCCCAGCATCCCCAGCGCACAGCATCCGGCATATGGGCATACCCAGCACACGGACATACCCACTAGCCAGCACCCCTAGTGCCCAGCACCCAAAACTCCCTCCATCCATCACCCAGACATGCCCAGTGCTCAGCGCCCCCAACAGCCAGGATCAGAAAATGCCCAGCAACAAGCACTCCCATGCCTACCACCGCCAGTGCCCAATAACCAGCACACAGACAATGCCCACCAGCCAGCATCCAGAACCCAGCGCCAAGCACTCAGTACACAGGCATGCCCAGCACCCTGATATGCATAGTCCCCAGCACCCCCACTGCCCAGCAGTCCCAGTGCCCCGGACCCATCACTTGGACATGCTCAGCACCCAGAGATGTCCAGCACCCCGCATGCCCAGTCCCTGGAACCCAGTACCCCCAATGACCAGCACCCAGCGCAGCCAGTGCCCAGCACTGCCTGTAGCCAGCATCCACCACCCAGGCACGATCATCGCCTGCCCATTCCCAGCACCAAATCCTCCCAGTGCCCAGCACAGGGACATGGCGAGCACCCAGATATGCCCAACACCCAGCAACCGCAGCACCCAGACCTGTCCAGAACCCACTCCACTCAGGGCCTAGCACACAGTACCCCCACGACCCAGCACCGACACATGCCCAGCACCAAGCACTGCCAAAGATCCCAAGGGGTGCTAGGTGTGCTGGATGTTGCGCATTTGCGGTGCTGGAGATGGCTGGGTGCTGGGCAGCTGAGAAGGGGCTGTAAAGGGAAGGTGAGCACTGCGAACATATTTCAGTCCTGGCAAAACGTGTGTGGGAGCTCGACGGGGCGCTTGTCTGCTTTGCAGTTGGGCTGCGGCAAGGTTGACGGTTGAGTGCTACGGCAAGCGCCTAGCCCCGGTGGTGGTGGGGACCTCAAAGGGCTGCCGGGGCAGGCGAGTGCAACGAACGCCAGTCATCTTGGTTCCCTCTGTGTTGGAGCGCCATCTGGTGGGTAGACGTTTCAGAGCCTGGCTCTGATGAAGGTAAGATGTAGGTTGATGTTTAGGTGGGAGACCAAAGAGAAGGGAGCAGGGGTTGGTGGGGCTGAGGAGGGGCTGACAAGAGATCGTGAGGGCCAGCATCAGCCTTCATTCCTGGCCACGTCTGCCCCAGAGCCCCATGTGGTGGGTGGCCGCTTCGGAGCGTGGCCCTGATGAGGAGAAGGGATATGTCGAGGATAACTGGGGGAACAGACACAGAGCGCCGGTGTTGGTGGGGCTGCCTAGGGACTGCAAACGGAAGGCGAGGTCCAGCATCAGCCTTGATTCCTGGCTACCTCAGTGCCAAGCCCCATGTCTAGCGTGGCCACTTCGGAGCTTGGCCCTGATGAGGGTAAGGGCAAGGTTGAGGTTAGGTGGGAGAACAGGCACAGAACCACGGTGTTGGTGGGGCTGCCTAGGGACTGCAAAAGGAAGGTGAGAACCACCATCAACCTTGGTTCCTGGCTACTTCAGTGCCTGAGCCCCATGTCGAGGGTAGCCTCTTCGGAGCTTGGCTCCGCTAAGAGTAAGGCATATGTCGAGGATAAGTGGGAGAACAGAGACAGAGCTTCGGTTTGGTGGGGCTACCAAGGGAAGGTGAGGGCCAGCATCAAGCTGCATTTCTGGTTACCTTAGTGCCAAGCTCCACGTGGAGGGTGGCCGCTTCGGAGCTTGGCTCCGATGAGGGTCAGGGATAGGTCGATGTTAGGTGCGAGCAGAGACACAGAGCCCTGGTGTTGGTCGGCCTGAGAAGCAGCTGCCAAGAGCCCGTGAGGGCCAGCCTCAGCCTTGCTTCCTGCCTACTTCAGTGCCAAGCCCCATGTAGTCGGTGGCCACTTCGGAGTTGGCCCTGATGAGGGTCTGGGCTAGGTTGAGGTTAGGTGGGAGAACAGGCAGAGAGCCCCGGTGTTGGTGGGGCTGCCTAGGGACTGCAAATGGAAGGTGAGAGCCACAATCAACCTTGGTTTCTGGCTACTTCAGTGCCTGAGCCCCATGTCGAGGGTGGCCCCTTCGGAGCTTGGCCGTGAAGGCGAGCATCAGCCTTGGTTCCTGGCTACTTCAGTGCCTAGCTCCATGTGGCCGGTGACCACTTCGGAGCTTGGCCCTGATGAGGGTCTGGGCTAGGTTGAGGTAAGGTGGGAGAACAGAGACAGAGCCCCGGCATTGGTGCGGCTGAGAAGGGGCTGCGCAGTGATCGTGAGGACCAGCATCTACCTTGGTTCTTGGCTGCCTTAGTGCCTAAGCCCCACATGAAGAGTGGTCCCTTTGGAGCTTGGCTCCGATGAGGGTAAGGGATAGGTCGGTGTTAGATGCGAGCACAGCCACAGAGCCCCGGTATTGGTGGGGCCGACAAGAGACCGTGAGGAGCAGCATCAAGCTGCATTTCTGGTTACCTTAGTGCCAAGCTCCACGTGGAGGGTGGCCGCTTCGGAGCTTGGCTCCGATGAGGGTCAGGGATAGGTCGATGTTAGGTGCGAGCAGAGACACAGAGCCCCGGTTTTGGTGGGCCTGAGAAGGAGCTGCCAAGAGCCCGTGAGGGGCAGTATCAGCCTTTGTTCCTGGCTACTTCAGTGCCAAGCCCCATGTGGTCGGTGGCCACTTCGGAGCTTGGCCCTGATGAGGGTCAGGGCTAGGTTGAGGTTAGGAAGGAGAACAGGCAGAGAGCCCCGGTGTTGGTGGGCTTGCCTAGGGACTGCAAATGGAAGGTGAGGGCCAGCACCACCCTTGATTCCTGGCTATCTCAGTGCCAAGCCCCATGTGGAGTGTGGCCGCTGCGGAGCTTTGCCCTGATGAGGGTAAGGGATATGTGGAGGCTAAGTGGGAGAAGATACAGAGCCCCGGTACTGGTGGGGCTGAGAAGGGGCTGCAAAGAGATCGTGAGGGCCAGCATCAACCTTGATTCCAGGCTCATTCAGTACCTAAGCCCCACGTGGGGAGTGGTCGCTTCGGAGATGGGCTCCGATGAGGGTAAGGGATAGGTTGATGTTAGGTGCGAGTAGAGACACAGAGCCCCGGTATTGGTGGGGTTGAGACGGGGCTGCCCTTCAGTGCCTGAGCCCCATGTTGAGGGTGGCCTCTTCGGAGCTTGGCTCCGATGAGGGTAAGAGATATGTCGAGGATAAGGTGGAGAACAGAGACAGAGCCCCGGTTTTGGTGGGGCTACCAAGGGAAGGTGAGGGCTAGCATCAAGCTGGATTTCTGGTTACCTTAGTGCCAAGCTCCACGTGGAGGGTGGCCACTTCGGAGCTTGGCCCTGATGAGGGTCTGGGCTAGGTTGAGGTAAGGTGGGAGAACAGAGACAGAGCCCCGGCATTGGTGCGGCTGAGAAGGGGCTGCGCAGTGATCGTGAGGACGAGCATCTACCTTGGTACTTGGCTGCCTCAGTGCCTAAGCCCCACATGAAGAGTGGTCGCTTCGGAGCTTGGCTGCGATGAGGGTAAGGGATAGGTCGCTGTTAGATGCGAGCACAGCCACAGAGCCCCGGTATTGGTGGGGCCGACAAGAGACCGTGAGGGCCAGCATCAAGATGCATTTCTGGTTACCTTAAGTGCCAAGCTCCATGAGGTCGGTGGCCACTTAGGAGCTTGGCCCTGATGAGGGTAAGGGATAGGTTGAGGTTAGGTGGGAGAACAGGCAAAGAGCACCGGTGTTGGTGGGGCTGAGAAGGGGCTGCCAAGGGACCGTGAGGGCCAGCATCAGCCTTGGTTTCTGGCTACTTCTGTGCCTAGCTCCATGTGGCCGGTGGCCACTTCGGAGCTTGGCCCTGATGAGGGTCTGGGCTAGGTTGAGGTAAGGTGGGAGAACAGAGACAGAACCCCGGCATTGGTGCCGCTGAGAAGGGGCTGCGCAGTGATCGTGAGGACCGGCATCTACCTTGGTTCTTGGCTGCCTTAGTGCCTAAGCCCCACATGAAGTGTGGTCCCTTTGGAGCTTGGCTCCGATGAGGGTAAGGGATAGGTCGCTGTTAGATGCGAGCACAGACACAGAGCCCCGGTGTTGGTGGGCCTGAGAAGGAGCTGCCAAGAGCCCGTGAGGGCCAGCATCAGCCTTGCTTCCTGGCTACTTCAGTGCCAAGCCCCATGTGGTCGGTGGCCACTTCGGAGCTTGGCCCTGATGAGGGTCTGGGCTAGGTTGAGGTTAGGTGGGAGAACAGGCAGAGAGCCCCGGTGTTGGTGGGGCTGCCTAGGGACTGCAAATGGAAGGTGAGGGCCACCATCAACCTTGGTTCCTGGCTACTTCAGTGCCTGAGCCCCATGTCGAGGGTGGCCTCTTCGGTGCTTGGCCGTGAGGGCTAGCATCAGCCTTGGTTCTTGGCTACTTCAGTGCCTAGCTCCATGTGGCCGGTGGCCACTTCGGAGCTTGGCCCTGATGAGCGTCAGGGCTAGGTTGAGTTTAGGAGGGAGAACAGGCAGAGAGCCCCGGTGTTGGTGGGCTTGCCTAGGGACTGCAAAGAGATCGTGAGGGCCAGCATCAACCTTGATTCCAGGCTACTTCAGTACCTAAGCCCCACGTGGGGAGTGGTCTCTTCGGAGATGGGCTCCGATGAGGGTAAGGGATAGGTTGATGTTAGGTGCGAGCAGAGACACAGAGCCCCGGTATTGGTGGGGCTGAGACGTGGCTGCCCTTCAGTGCCTGAGCCCCATGTTGAGGGTGGCCTCTTCGGAGCTTGGCTCCGATGAGGGTAAGAGATATGTCGAGGATAAGGTGGAGAACAGAGACAGAGCCCCGGTTTTGGTGGGGCTACCAAGGGAAGGTGAGGGCTAGCATCAGGCTGGATTTCTGGTTACCTTAAGTGCCAAGCTCCATGAGGTCGGTGGCCGCTTCGGAGCTTGGCCCTGATGAGGGTCTCGGCTAGGTCGAGGTTACGTGGGAGAACAGGCACAGAGCCTCGGTGTTGGTGGGGCTGAGAAGGGGCTGTCAAGGGACCGTGAGGGCCAGCATCAGCCTTGGTTACTGGCTACTTCTGTGCCTAGCTCTATGTGGCCGGTGGCCACTTCGGAGCTTGGCCCTGATGAGGGTCTGGGCTAGGTTGAGGTAAGGTGGGAGAACAGAGACAGAACCCCGGCATTGGTGCCGCTGAGAAGGGGCTGCGGAGTGATCGTGAGGACCGGCATCTACCTTGGTTCTTGGCTGCCTTAGTGCCTAAGCCCCACATGAAGAGTGGTCCCTTTGGAGCTTGGCTCCGATGAGGGTAAGGGATAGGTCGCTGTTAGATGCGAGCACAGACACAGAGCCCCGGTATTGGTGGGGCCGACAAGAGACCGTGAGGAGCAGCATCAAGCTGCATTTCTGGTTACCTTAGTGCCAAGCTCCACGTGGAGGGTGGCCGCTTCGGAGCTTGGCTCCGATGAGGGTCAGGGATAGGTCGATGTTAGGTGCGAGCAGAGACACAGAGCCCCGGTTTTGGTGGGCCTGAGAAGGAGCTGCCAAGAGCCCGTGAGGGGCAGTATCAGCCTTTGTTCCTGGCTACTTCAGTGCCAAGCCCCATGTGGCCGGTGGCCACTTCGGAGCTTGGCCCTGATGAGGGTCAGGGCTAGGTTGAGGTTAGGAAGGAGAACAGGCAGAGAGCCCCGGTGTTGGTGGGCTTGCCTAGGGACTGCAAATGGAAGGTGAGGGCCAGCACCACCCTTGATTCCTGGCTATCTCAGTGCCAAGCCCCATGTGGAGTGTGGCCGCTGCGGAGCTTTGCCCTGATGAGGGTAAGGGATATGTGGAGGCTAAGTGGGAGAAGATACAGAGCCCCGGTACTGGTGGGGCTGAGAAGGGGCTGCAAAGAGATCGTGAGGGCCAGCATCAACCTTGATTCCAGGCTCATTCAGTACCTAAGCCCCACGTGGGGAGTGGTCGCTTCGGAGATGGGCTCCGATGAGGGTAAGGGATAGGTTGATGTTAGGTGCGAGTAGAGACACAGAGCCCCGGTATTGGTGGGGTTGAGACGGCGCTGCCCTTCAGTGCCTGAGCCCCATGTTGAGGGTGGCCTCTTCGGAGCTTGGCTCCGATGAGGGTAAGAGATATGTCGAGGATAAGGTGGAGAACAGAGACAGAGCCCCGGTTTTGGTGGGGCTACCAAGGGAAGGTGAGGGCTAGCATCAAGCTGGATTTCTGGTTACCTTAGTGCCAAGCTCCACGTGGAGGGTGGCCACTTCGGAGCTTGGCCCTGATGAGGGTCTGGGCTAGGTTGAGGTAAGGTGGGAGAACAGAGACAGAGCCCCGGCATTGGTGCGGCTGAGAAGGGGCTGCGCAGTGATCGTGAGGACGAGCATCTACCTTGGTACTTGGCTGCCTCAGTGCCTAAGCCCCACATGAAGAGTGGTCGCTTCGGAGCTTGGCTGCGATGAGGGTAAGGGATAGGTCGCTGTTAGATGCGAGCACAGCCACAGAGCCCCGGTATTGGTGGGGCCGACAAGAGACCGTGAGGGCCAGCATCAAGATGCATTTCTGGTTACCTTAAGTGCCAAGCTCCATGAGGTCGGTGGCCGCTTCGGAGCTTGGCCCTGATGAGGGTAAGGGATAGGTTGAGGTTAGGTGGGAGAACAGGCAAAGAGCACCGGTGTTGGTGGGGCTGAGAAGGGGCTGCCAAGGGACCGTGAGGGCCAGCATCAGCCTTGGTTTCTGGCTACTTCTGTGCCTAGCTCCATGTGGCCGGTGGCCACTTCGGAGCTTGGCCCTGATGAGGGTCTGGGCTAGGTTGAGGTAAGGTGGGAGAACAGAGACAGAACCCCGGCATTGGTGCCGCTGAGAAGGGGCTGCGCAGTGATCGTGAGGACCGGCATCTACCTTGGTTCTTGGCTGCCTTAGTGCCTAAGCCCCACATGAAGTGTGGTCCCTTTGGAGCTTGGCTCCGATGAGGGTAAGGGATAGGTCGCTGTTAGATGCGAGCACAGACACAGAGCCCCGGTGTTGGTGGGCCTGAGAAGGAGCTGCCAAGAGCCCGTGAGGGCCAGCATCAGCCTTGCTTCCTGGCTACTTCAGTGCCAAGCCCCATGTGGTCGGTGGCCACTTCGGAGCTTGGCCCTGATGAGGGTCTGGGCTAGGTTGAGGTTAGGTGGGAGAACAGGCAGAGAGCCCCGGTGTTGGTGGGGCTGCCTAGGGACTGCAAATGGAAGGTGAGGGCCACCATCAACCTTGGTTCCTGGCTACTTCAGTGCCTGAGCCCCATGTCGAGGGTGGCCTCTTCGGTGCTTGGCCGTGAGGGCTAGCATCAGCCTTGGTTCTTGGCTACTTCAGTGCCTAGCTCCATGTGGCCGGTGGCCACTTCGGAGCTTGGCCCTGATGAGCGTCAGGGCTAGGTTGAGTTTAGGAGGGAGAACAGGCAGAGAGCCCCGGTGTTGGTGGGCTTGCCTAGGGACTGCAAAGAGATCGTGAGGGCCAGCATCAACCTTGATTCCAGGCTACTTCAGTACCTAAGCCCCACGTGGGGAGTGGTCTCTTCGGAGATGGGCTCCGATGAGGGTAAGGGATAGGTTGATGTTAGGTGCGAGCAGAGACACAGAGCCCCGGTATTGGTGGGGCTGAGACGTGGCTGCCCTTCAGTGCCTGAGCCCCATGTTGAGGGTGGCCTCTTCGGAGCTTGGCTCCGATGAGGGTAAGAGATATGTCGAGGATAAGGTGGAGAACAGAGACAGAGCCCCGGTTTTGGTGGGGCTACCAAGGGAAGGTGAGGGCTAGCATCAGGCTGGATTTCTGGTTACCTTAAGTGCCAAGCTCCATGAGGTCGGTGGCCGCTTCGGAGCTTGGCCCTGATGAGGGTCTCGGCTAGGTCGAGGTTACGTGGGAGAACAGGCACAGAGCCTCGGTGTTGGTGGGGCTGAGAAGGGGCTGTCAAGGGACCGTGAGGGCCAGCATCAGCCTTGGTTACTGGCTACTTCTGTGCCTAGCTCTATGTGGCCGGTGGCCACTTCGGAGCTTGGCCCTGATGAGGGTCTGGGCTAGGTTGAGGTAAGGTGGGAGAACACAGACAGAACCCCGGCATTGGTGCCGCTGAGAAGGGGCTGCGCAGTGATCGTGAGGACCGGCATCTACCTTGGTTCTTGGCTGCCTTAGTGCCTAAGCCCCACATGAAGAGTGGTCCCTTTGGAGCTTGGCTCCGATGAGGGTAAGGGATAGGTCGGTGTTAGATGCGAGCACAGACACAGAGCCCCGGTATTGGTGGGGCCGACAAGAGACCGTGAGGAGCAGCATCAAGCTGCATTTCTGGTTACCTTAGTGCCAAGCTCCACGTGGAGGGTGGCCGCTTCGGAGCTTGGCTCCGATGAGGGTCAGGGATAGGTCGATGTTAGGTGCGAGCAGAGACACAGAGCCCCGGTTTTGGTGGGCCTGAGAAGGAGCTGCCAAGAGCCCGTGAGGGGCAGTATCAGCCTTTGTTCCTGGCTACTTCAGTGCCAAGCCCCATGTGGTCGGTGGCCACTTCGGAGCTTGGCCCTGATGAGGGTCAGGGCTAGGTTGAGGTTAGGAAGGAGAACAGGCAGAGAGCCCCGGTGTTGGTGGGCTTGCCTAGGGACTGCAAATGGAAGGTGAGGGCCAGCACCACCCCTGATTCCTGGCTATCTCAGTGCCAAGCCCCATGTGGAGTGTGGCCGCTGCGGAGCTTTGCCCTGATGAGGGTAAGGGATATGTGGAGGCTAAGTGGGAGAAGATACAGAGCCCCGGTACTGGTGGGGCTGAGAAGGGGCTGCAAAGAGATCGTGAGGGCCAGCATCAACCTTGATTCCAGGCTCATTCAGTACCTAAGCCCCACGTGGGGAGTGGTCGCTTCGGAGATGGGCTCCGATGAGGGTAAGGGATAGGTTGATGTTAGGTGCGAGTAGAGACACAGAGCCCCGGTATTGGTGGGGTTGAGACGGGGCTGCCCTTCAGTGCCTGAGCCCCATGTTGAGGGTGGCCTCTTCGGAGCTTGGCTCCGATGAGGGTAAGAGATATGTCGAGGATAAGGTGGAGAACAGAGACAGAGCCCCGGTTTTGGTGGGGCTACCAAGGGAAGGTGAGGGCTAGCATCAAGCTGGATTTCTGGTTACCTTAGTGCCAAGCTCCACGTGGAGGGTGGCCACTTCGGAGCTTGGCCCTGATGAGGGTCTGGGCTAGGTTGAGGTAAGGTGGGAGAACAGAGACAGAGCCCCGGCATTGGTGCGGCTGAGAAGGGGCTGCGCAGTGATCGTGAGGACGAGCATCTACCTTGGTACTTGGCTGCCTCAGTGCCTAAGCCCCACATGAAGAGTGGTCGCTTCGGAGCTTGGCTGCGATGAGGGTAAGGGATAGGTCGCTGTTAGATGCGAGCACAGCCACAGAGCCCCGGTATTGGTGGGGCCGACAAGAGACCGTGAGGGCCAGCATCAAGATGCATTTCTGGTTACCTTAAGTGCCAAGCTCCATGAGGTCGGTGGCCACTTAGGAGCTTGGCCCTGATGAGGGTCAGGGATTGGTCGATATTAGGTGCGAGCAGAGACACAGAGCCCCCGTGTTGGTGGGCCTGAGAAGGAGCTGCCAAGAGCCGGTGACGGCCCGTACCAGGCTTGCTTCCTGCCTACTTCAGTGCCAAGCCCCATGTGGTCGGTGGCCACTTCGGAGCTTGGCCCTGATGAGGGTCAGGGATAGGTCGATGTTAGGTGCGAGCAGAGACACAGAGCCCCGGTTTTGGTGGGCCTGAGAAGGAGCTGTCAAGAGCCCGTGAGGGCCAGTATCAGCCTTTGTTCCTGGCTACTTCAGTGCCTAGCTCCATGTGGTCGGTGGCCACTTCGGAGCTTGGCCCTGATGAGGGTCTGGGCTAGGTTGAGGTTTGGAGGGAGAGCAGCCAGAGAGCCCCGGTGTTGGTGGGCTTGCCTAGGGACTGCAAATGGAAGGTGAGGGCCAGCACCACCCTTGATTCCTTGCTATCTCACTGCCAAGCCCCATGTGGAGTGTGGCCGCTGCGGCGCTTTGCCCTGATGAGGGTAAGGGATATGTCGAAGCTAAGTGGGAGAACAGATACAGAGCCCCGGTATTGTTGGGGCTGAGAAGGGGCTGCCAAGAGATCGTGAGGGCCAGCATCAACCTTGATTCCAGGCTACTTCAGTACCTAATCCCCACGTGGGGAGTGGTCTCTTCGGAGATGGGCTCCGATGAGGGTAAGAGATATGTCGAGGATAAGGTGGAGAACAGAGACAGAGCCCCGGTTTTGGTGGGGCTACCAAGGGAAGGTGAGGGCTACCATCAAGCTGGATTTCTGGTTACCTTAGTGCCAAGCTCCACGTAGAGCGTGGCCTCTTCGGAGCTTGGCCCTGATGAGGGTCTGGGCTAGGTTGAGGTAAGGTGGGAGAACAGAGACAGAACCCCGGCATTGGTGCGGCTGAGAAGGGGCTGCGCAGTGATCGTGAGGTCCAGTATCTACCTTGGTTCTTGGCTGCCTCAGTGCCTAAGCCCCACATGAAGAGTGGTCGCTTCGGAGCTTGGCTCCGATAAGGGTCCGGGATAGGTCGGTGTTAGATGCGAGCAGAGACACAGAGCCCCGGTACCGGTGGGGCTGAGAGGGGGCTGCAAAGAGATCGTGAGGGCCAGCATCAACCTTGATTCCAGGCTCATTCAGTACCTAAGCCCAACGTGGGGAGTGGTCGCTTCGGAGCTTGGCCCTGATGAGTGTCTGGGCTAGGTTGAGGTAAGGAGGTAGAAAAGGCACAGAGCCCCGTGTTGATGGGGCTGCCTAGGGACTGCAAATGGAAGGTGACGGCCACCATCAACCTTTGTTCCTGGCTACTTCAGTGTCTGAGCCCCATGTCGAGGGTGGCCTCTTCGGTGCTTGGCCGTGAGGGCTAGCATCAGCCTTGGTTCCTGGCTACTTCAGTGCCTAGCTCCATGTGGCCGGTGGCCACTTCGGAGCTTGGCCCTGATGAGGGTCTGGGCTAGGTTGAGGTAAGGTGGGAGAACAGAGACAGAGCCCCGCCATTGGTGCGGCTGAGAAGGGGCTGCGAAGTGATCGTGAGAGCCAGCATCAACCTTGTTTCCTGGCTACTTCAGTGCCAAGCCCCATGGGGAGGGTGGCCGCTTCGGAGGTGGCCCTGGTGAGGGTCAGGGATATGTCGAGGAGAAGTGGGAGAACAGCCGACAGAGCCCCGGTGTTGGTGGGGCTGAGAAGGAGCTGCCAAGAGACCGTGAGGGCCAGCATCCGCCTTGGTTCCTTGCTACTTCAGTGCCTAGCTCCATGTGGCCACTTCGGAGCTTGGCCCTGATGAGGGTAAGGGATAGGTCGCTGTTAGGTGCGAGCAGAGATACAGTGCCATGGTGTTGATGGGGCTGAGAAGTGGCTGCCAAGAGATCCTGAGGGCCAGCATCGTCCTTGATTCCTGGCTATTTCTGTGCCTGAGCCGGAGGAGGTGGGTGGCCGTTTCGGAGCTTGCCTCTGAGGAAGATAAGGGATAGTTTGAGGTTCTGCGTAGATAACGAGATCTTTCTGCATTAGTTAACGCCACCCACCACATGGACCCACCACGGGACCCTTCCCGGTCCTACCACCCCTCTCCCTTGTTCTCAAACCTAAATATCAACCTTTGCCTTACCATCTCTCGAGCCCATTTCGTAAACGGCTTCCCACCAGAGGGCGCTCCAACACAGAAAGAACCAGGATTGAAAGCTGTTTCTGGCTCTTGCCTTTCGTGGCAGCCCTTTCCGAGGGAGCTGCTCTCGCTCTACCACCCAACCAGCAACCTTACCACAGCCCAACTGCAAAGCAGTCGATCCCCTCTTCGGGCTCCCATAAACTAACAGGCAGGACTGAAAGATGCTGGTGGCTCTCACCTTCCCTTGATAGACCCTTCTCAGCTGCCCAACACCCAGCCAGCTCCAGCACCCCAAATGTGCCATATGCACCACACCTAGCACTCCTTGCTACACATTGGTGGTGCCTGGTGCTAGGCATGTTCCATTGCTGAGTCGTGGGTTGTTGGGCACTGCGGGGACTGGCTTCTTGTCATGTCCTGGTGCTGGGGCTGCTGAGTGCTGTGTGCTGGGCTCCGGGGCTGCTGGGTGCTGTGTGCTGGGCTCCGGGGCTGCTGGGCATGTCGAGGTGCTGTGCATTGGCGGTGCGTGTGCTGGGTTGTGTGCATGTGTGGGAATCAGTGCTGGGCGACGGGAGTGCTGGGCCCTGGCAGTGCTGGGTGGAGGGTATGATGGGTGCATGTGTTGGTTTAACCCCAGCCTGCAAATAAACCCCACGCAGCCGCTGGCTCACCTCCCCCCCCACCCCGTGGGATGGGGGAGAGAATCGGGAGGGCACAAGTAGGAAAGCTCCCGGGTTGAGATAAAAACAGTTTAATGATTGAAATAAAACGAAGTAGAACAGTAATAATAACAATGAGAACAACAACAACAACAGACGATACAAAGCAGGCAATGCACAATGCAACTGCTCACCGCTGCCGACCGCGTGTCGCGAACGGGGGGGGGAGAGCCCCCTCCCCCGCCCCCTCCCATTTTTTATTCTGAGCAGGATGTCACATGCTATAGAATACCCCATTGGATAGCTGGGTCAACTATGCCGGCTGTGCTCCCCATCCCCCCGCCCCCCCAACGCCCCCCGAGCTTCCTGTGGGAGGCCGAAAAGAGAAAACAAAAGTCTCCCGGTACAAGCACCGCCCAGCAACAGCCAAAGTATTAAGGGGCCATCAACGCTCCTCACACCAAACCCAAAAGCCAGCACACCCCCCCCCAAGCTACTGGGAAGAAAGTTAACTCTGTCCCAGCCGGAAGCAGGACAGTGCAGTGCACTGGAGTTCTGAGTGCTGGGTCCTAGGGGTACTGTGTATGTTCGGGTGCTGGGCATATCCGCGTGCGGGTACTGGGCAGTTGGGGTGGTGGTGGTACTGGATGCTGGGCATTGGGTATGCTGGTTTCTGGGCACTGGGGGTGGTGGGTGCTGAGCGCAGCGTGTGCTGGCTGCTATGTGCAGATCACTGGGGATGGCGGGGGCTGGTTTGCTGCTTTCTGGTGTGTTGGGCGCTGGGCATGTTTGGGTGCTGGGCATGTCTGGGTGCTGGGCACGGGCAGTGGGGGTGCTGGGTACGTCCGGGTGGTGGGTATTGGGCGGTGGGAGTGCTGGGTGCTA